>NC_142049.1:36986219-37288426 GCF_982192425.1 Myodes glareolus
TGGTATGTACTCATTTATAAGTGGATACTATCTATAAACAAAGGACATAGAGCCTATAGTTCATGATCCCAGAAAAGTTATGTAATAAGGTAAACCCAAAGCAAAACACATATAGCTCCACCTGGAAATTGGAAATAGACAAGATCACCTGACAAAATTGAGACAAGGTCTTTCAGCGAAGCCCTGGCTGGCCTGGGAATTCACATTGTAGACCAGGCTTTTTTTTTTAATGGACAGTGATCTACCATCTTTTACTCACTGAGTGCTGGGATTAAATGCATGTATCACTACAATTGGCTAGATTTATTATTTTTAATTATGCATATGTGTGTATTTCTCTCTCTTTCTCTGTATGTTTGCGCAGAAGTGTCAGTGGAGCCCAGAAGCATTGGATAACCCCAAAAGCTGGAGTTACAGCAGTTGTGCGATGCCTGATGTGGTGCCTGGAACCAAACTCTTGTGCTCTGGCAGAACAGTAGTTGCTCTTAACAGCTGAACAATCTTTTGATCTCTCTGATTCACTTTAAAGTCTTGGCAAATTGGATCCATACCAAAATATGTAAACATCAAACAAACAAAAACAAGACAATTTTCTATCTGTTAAGATTGTATACATTGCATCTTCCCAATAAATATAAAGATATTATTGGCCTAACAATATCCATATCTGGAGATTGAGGATTATATGGGAAGGGAAATTGCGATCCATGATCACTGGATTGAGAAAAATGGACATTTTCAAGCAATACTAAAAGAGAAGAAAATAGAACTTGACTTAGCAATATCCTATATGATGAAATCTTATAAACTATAAACTTAAAATATTGTATGCTTAAAATGTTTTTGTTAATGTTTTTAATGCTTTCTGTATACACACAATATATTTTTATCATATCATTCCTTATTAACTCCCCAACACATACAAGACCCTCCAAACAATCTCACTCTGTTATCCTATCCAACACCATGAATGTCATTATCGCCTCTTTCATCAACTCCTTATGTCTAGTTAATGCTGACCCATGCACATGAGTTTGAGGCCATTCATTCACACAAATAGTTACGTTCCCCCAGAGAAATGTGAATGAAAATGAATGCACAATATACCCAAATTATGAGATACATTTGTAGTATTAAGTGCCTCCATAAAGAACCTGGAGAAATCTCATATTAGCAGCTTAAAAGCATACCTGGAAGCTCTAAACCAAAAAGAAGCTAGAGAACTCAAGAGTAGTAGAGAAATAATCAAACTGAGGACTGAAATGAACAAGATGGAAACAAAGAGAACAATACAAAGAATCAGTGAAACAGGGAGTTGGTTCTCTGAGAAACCAAGAAGATGGATAAGCCCTTCCAAACCAACTCCATGAAATCTGTAATAACTAAAGAACTGTATCTTCTATTAGGTTTCTGTTGCCTTGAGGGTAGTGGTGGCACATGCCTTTAATCCCAGTACTTAAGAGGCAGGTGGATCTCTGTGAGTTTGAGGCCAGCCTGGTCTCCAAGAGCAAGTTCCAGAACAGCTAGGGCTGTTACACAGAGAAACCCTGTCTTGAAAAAACTAAAAAAAAAGTCAGATTTCTGTTGCTTTAATAATGCACCCAATGTTGTTATTACTTCTATCTTAAATGTCTTTATTTTAGAATCAGTTTATAAAAACAAGATAGACTGAGATTTGCATAGGAGATAAATACTCTACATCAGGGATATAGAGGGACATATTTATACGAGTAATCTGAATTTCATAAAATAATGGCTATTATCAACAGCAGGCAAATTTATTCTGTATTTTGTTCTGATCATGATTATGAATATTAACTTTTGTATTGCATACTAAACTGAACACAGTATTATGCATGTGTGTGTATGTGAGATAGATACACACACAAAGAGAGAAAGAGACAGAAAGAGAGAGAGAAAGAAAGAGAGAAAGAGAGAGAGGTACTGTGAACTGGATAAGAAAGGGTTAACGACCTGGAAACCGCCTTGATGCCCCTCAACCAAACAATGGATAAAGAAAATGTGGTATAAATATACAACGGAGTATTACTCAATGGTAAAAAAAAATGACATCTTGAATTTTCAGACAAATGAATGGATCTAGAAAAAAAATACCATGTGAGGAAGCCAAGACAGAGAAAGACAAATATAACATGTACTCACTCATAAGTGGCTTTTAGAAATAAAGCAAAAAAAATACAAAACACAATTATAGAGAACTTAGACAACAAAGAGATCCTAAGAGAGAAATACATGGATCTACACAGAAAGGAGAAAAAAGACAAGCTCTCCTGAGTAAATTGGGAACATGGGGGAGTACAGAAGGGGAGAGGAGAGGAAGGGAATGGAGTGGAGAAAAATGTATAGCTCAACATAAACAATAAAAAAGAAAGACAGTGTGATAAAAGAAGAAAGGGTTAAAGAGACTGCAGGGTTCAGAAGAAGGCAGGGAGCTGTTACAGGTGAAATCAAAAGCCCTAAATGGGACCAGATAAAACGTTTCACAAACTTCGAGGTGGGCATAAAGCTGCTCCAAGTTACAAAGATACCAAATACAAAATTTGCTCTGTCTAACAGTCAGTCAGTTTTAAGTGGACTTCATGTTACAGAGAGGAGAAAGTGTAAGTGTCAGGGCTGGAATCCAGGAAACAGTGGTGTGCAGATTATTTTTTTTCCCAATTTAACACAAATTGGGTCATCTGTGCAGAGGGAACCTCACTTGAGGAAATGACTGCATCAGATGAACCTGTAGGCAAGTCTGTGGGTGTTTTTTCTTGATTGATGGTTGATGTGGAAGGACTCGGGCCACTGCATTGCGCCTCCTCTAGGTAGCTCCTACTGGGTTCTGTACAAGCTGAACAAGGCATGTAGAACAAGCAAGGAAGCAGAGTTCCATGGTCTCTGCCTTAAATCCTGTTTCCAAGTTCCTGCCTCAGAGATGAACTATAATGAAAAAGTAAAAACCAAATAAACCTTTCCTCTCAAGCTGGTTTTTGTTAGTGTGTTATCAAGACAACAGAAAACAAGTTAATACAAGATGCAGCTCTTTAGTTGTGGTAGTTTTCATGTAGATGGGTTGTGATTATCAAGCTTTTGCCATTTCACAGTCTTGAGTTATTCCTTCCGGTACAGTTTCAGAGGCTGTGGAGAATTCTGCTTCTCACAGTCCTGATATTTTAGATGTATGTGATATGCTCTTGATTTACCTAAAGTCTTTGACTGGTCATTGTTGTTTAGATGAATAATTGGTTTATCAGTCTGTGCGTTGTGGGAAAGGATGCACAGGGAGTAAATGTTTACATGTAAAAACATGATGTAGCCACATATTGCCTCAGCCTTTACATACTACAGTTTTGTAAAAACGTACTCATTAAAGGGGAAGGGACAGTGTAAAAGACATGGTTTTGTGTAGTATGGAGTAACTTATAGACAGGCACAACCCTGATCTCCACAAAAGACTCTGATCACATTTGCATATGCCAGATCTGTTTTTCTGGAAAAAGTAGAACAAGATACCACATAGTATTTTAACAACCATCAAGAAAAAAAAAGAGGTCACGAATTAGATAGAAAGCAAGGAGAGGCATATGAGGGGTGTTGGAGGGAGACAGGTGAAGGAGGAAATGATGTAATTATGTTATAATCTTCAAAAGAAAAGAGAAAAAGAAGATGTAAAATGAGAGTTTCTAAGGGTGAGGTGAGCAAGCTGCCTCAGCAGGGAAGAAGAGCTGTGGTACAGGCCTGGCACCCTGCATTCCCTCCCTGAAGACACGGGAGAGAAGAGAAGAATCAATTTCACAGTTTCCCTCTGGCCTTCACATGTGCACAGATACATCCAACCACATGTAAATTCCAAAAACGCATATATTAACAATACCAGCAAAGTTCAACAAGTGTGTTTCTAGTGAATTTAACCACCAACGCACACACGTAAGGGGACAAAAGAATGAATTTCACAAATGCACCTCTGGCCTTTCTATGTTTGCTGAAGCATACCCACATCTATTCAAACACAACTCTACACACATATGTAAAACAATAATAGCAGTAACAACAAGGGTAAACATCCAAAAGGGTTTCTACAGGAATAAATATTGATGAGTTCTCTGAATGAGTACTGGGTTTTCTGAATTTGGTTGTTTTATGCCAGTTTAAAGAAAATGACTCTTTTCATTAATATTGACAGTACAGGGTCTGGGGAGATAGCTCATTCAATAAATTCCTTTCCTGACGAGTATGCAGACTGGAGTTTGAGTCCTCAGGGACCATGAGAAACAGTTGGAGACAGCATGTGCCTGTAATTCCAGAAATAGGATAGGAAAAAACAGCAAAATTTTGGAACTCACTGGCTAGGCTAGCCAAATCAGCAAGGGTTGGGTTCGGTGAGAGAATTTGTCTCAAAAATCCAGATGGTACGCATAGGACTGGAGATGGAGGTTAAGGGAGGTTTCCTTTGACTTAGCTATACCTAGGTCTTCCTAAGCATTTACTATTAATCAGATGACTAAGGAAGCCTTGGGCCTCTTTGTTAGCTGGCTATCCTCACTATGCAGGATCACCACAAAGTGAACAACAGACACACTGCTTTCTCTCCCTAGGAATCCTTGAAGGCAAGTGGTAATAATAATTCTAAGTTTCCATTTATTGATTGTTTGGGTGTGTGCACTGACCTGTGACAAAAGGTGTGGGGCTGAGGACAACTTGTGGAACTCTTTGTAGGTTATGGCAATTGGATTCAGTTTTTAAAAATTACCAGCAAGTAGGATAACTGCTAAGCCGACTCACCAGTCCCAGAATTCAGTTATAAATAAAGGACTTGAACAATGAAAGTATATCTGATGAAGAAAAAGTTTATGAGGCTCCCAAACAGGTAGAAGAAGTTATAAATGAAACAATCGTCCTATAATCAGAGGCAAGTAAAGAAAACGGCACATTTTAGTCAAGGTTTCTATTGCTACGAAAAACATTATGACTACAGGCAAGTCTGAGAAGAATGGGTTTGCTTTGCTTACACTTCCATATCAGTTCATCAGCAAAGGAAGTCCAGGCAGGAACTGAAGTCAGGCAGGGACCTGGAGGCAGGAGCTGATGCAGAGAGCAAAGAGAACAAAGAAGAGCTCTGTTTACTCCTGGCTTTCTCAGCCTGCTTTCATACAGAAGCTGGGGTAACCATTTCAGGGAAAGCACCACCCTAGATGGGTTGTACCCTCGCCCATCAATCCCTAATTAAGAAAATGCTCTACAGGCTTGCCTACAGTCAGATCTTAAAAGGAATTTTCCCGGTTTAGATTTCTTCATCTCAGATGAATTTAACCTGTGTCAAGTTTAGATAAAATTAGCCTGCAACAGTGCAGAAATATGTGAAGTTTCTCTACACACAGGAGAAATTCATGTCACCCTAGGGTAACTGACAGCAAAATCTGTGGAGGAAAGTCTTGTGATAGAATGCATTCATGGACTTTTCACTCTGAATTATTAACATAGTCTGTGGTGAAGAATCTCAGAAGAGGCTTGGCAGTGGCAGCACATGTCTTGAATTCCAGCACTGGGGAGGCAGAAACAGGTGAATCTCAAGTTTAAGTCCAGCCTAGTCTCCAGAGTAAGTTCCAGAACAGTCAGGGCAACAAAGACCCTACCCCTCACCTGCAAAAAATAGTCAAAGTTGAGACTATCTAACTGTTAAAAACAGCAGGCTTATACACCCAAAATCATGAAAGAAAAGTTCATTGTGCTCCTTGAATGTAAGGCATAGAGACAGTAGAAAGAAAATATTTTATAAAACGTTAAATTTGGGAACTAGTGAAATTTTTCATAGGTTGCTTCCAGATCTACCTACCTGAACCTATAATGTGAAAACAGAGAAAATAGAGAACTGAATTTCCCCAAGACCAATCATGTACCCTCTCTTCTCTTCTCCTCTTCTCTCCCCTCCTCTCCTATTTCCTTTTATCTTCCGCTTAAACTCTCTCTTTCATTTTGTTATTAATTGCATTATTCTTGTTGTGCAAAAACACCTTGACCAACGTGACTTATAGAAGAAACCATTCTGTTTGTTTCAGACAGCATCTGTGGAAGAGAGGAGGTAGTAAGTAGCAGACGGCTCGAACAGCTGCTAATAGCTTACACCTCAAACTAAAAACAGGAAGAAGACAGAGCTAACTTGAAATACCATGAGTTTTTAGACAGCTCGGAGCCTATCTCCAGTGATAGTTTCTCTCCAGCAATACCACGTCCCCTCGACTTCCCCAAACAGCTGTCAACTAGTGGTCAAGTGTCTGAATACCTGAGACTAATAGGGACATCTCATTCAAACTACCACGTTCCACTCCTTGGCTCTTGTATTCTCACAGCTATATCATAATGTAAAATGTATTTAATCCATCCTCAAAAGTTCTCTTAAGCAGGGCTGTGGTGCCAACACACCGTTAATCCAAGGCAGAGGTAAGCAGATCTCTGAGTTCAAGTCTAACCCAGTCCACAGAGCAAATTCAAAGAGAGCCAAGACTGCATAGAGAATGCAAAAAAACCAAAAAGTGATCTTTGTAGGATTTCAAAAAAAAAAACCACCCAATAATATTGTTTAAAAGTCCACAGTCTCTTCTGTGACTCAAGGCAATTCCTTTTGAAATGATCTCACACTAGCCTGAAATATGCTGTTGATGACCTTGAGCAGCTTCTTCTTCTGTTTCTATCTACTGAATGCTGTGGACACTAGTGTGCACCATTTATGTGTATTCAGTCCTAAGAATTAAACTCAAATCTTTGTGCAGAATAGGCAAGAACTTTAACAAAGGTACAATATCACCCATCTCCCCATATGCTTTCTTCTAAATCACACATTTAGTAAGGATCCTGGCAACTTGGTCTAGCAAAACTCTCCTATAATAGATGTCAGATTAACTTTTTCACCCTTCACCATTTCTCAAGTGATATCAGATCACCCTGAAAATTTTCTTGACCAAATTTCTTACAGGTTAATAATTTTACTTTCACTGAAATATCTACCCTGGTCCTTGACATAAATAATTTTTTGACTCGGTAGACTTAAACTTTCTCCCCATATGAACAACCTGGTTGCTGAGATCTCTATTTATCTGTCATTGCTACTAACTTGGAATGTTCTCAGGAGAAGGCCTTTGGAAGGAGTGTTGATATAAAGCACTTGTAGTATCTTCTGAGACTATGTATTATTCAACAGAGTCAAGACACTATGCCAAGATCCACCTTTCTACAATGCATATTATACATATTCTGATGTTCTGATCTACCAGAACTTAAATTTTTCATGAAATACTTCAAAAATAACACACATTTAGTTGAGAAACTAAAACTAATTGCTACTTGGTGCATTATGGAAAGACCATATGACCATTTATGTTTGTGTACGTGGTGTAGAAATTGCCTCTGTGTCTTAGTCAGAGTTTCTCTCGCTGTTACAAAACACCATGAACCAAAACAAAGTTGGAAGGAAAGGGCTTACATTTCAGCATTGTTGTTCATCACTGATGGAAGTCAGGACAGGAGTGCAAACAGGGTGGGATCCTGGAGGCAGGAGCTAATGAAGAGGCGACAGAGTGGAGCTGCTTACTACTCAGTTCACCTGCTAATAGAACCCAGGACCAGCAGCCTAGGGATGGCACACCCACTATGGACTGGGATCCCTTCCTTTGATTGCTAAATGAGAAAATGCCTGAGAGTTGGATTGCATCCAGGCATTTCTTTCTTCAACTGAGACTCCTTCCTCTGACAACTCTAGCTTGTGTCAAGTTCACACACAAGACCACCCAGTACACTCTGTAATTACAAAGGTTTTAAAAATTAAATTATAGAATTCAAAATTATATACCTAAAGTATATGTTTGTTTATAAACAGTGAGTGTTTAAAATTAGTATCATATAAGTAGAAATGGAATAAAAATGGCCATCAAACATACTGAAAAATATTTCAAATAAAAGATTCTAACATAATTTACATGAGGGGCCCATAATTAGGACAGCACTACAGTCACATAATCTTTGACCTATGGTTTTTCCTGCCTATGGGATGTACTGGGACAAGGGTGTCACAGAGATTATGGAAGTGGCCAAACAATGACTGCTCTAGTTTTGCGCCCGTGCCACGAGACTGAACCAACCCCTGACACTGCCTGGATGGCCAAGATCCAGATGCTATATGTTACAGAGACCAAGGATATAACCAAACATGACTGGAGATAAAAAGATGTCAATGTAAGAATGTGCAATGGTATTCTGTGATAGTCATAGATTGTTGCCTAGCCCAACAGTCATCAGAGAGGATTTATCCAGCAATTGGTGCAAACAGGTACAATCCCACAGCCAGACAGTAGGCTAAACTTCAAGAAATCCTGCAGAAGAGGGGGAAAAAGGATTTTGGGGGTCAGTGGGGCCAGAGACATCACAAGAAAATCCAAAGGATCAACAAAGGCTCATAGGGGCTCACAGAGACTGAGCCAACAACCAGGGAACTGATCTAGGCTGTGTGCATATATCTGCCAATTGTGTAGCTTGGTCTTCTTGTGAGACTCCTAACAGCAGGAGTTTTGACTGTTTTTCTGTCTTTTGGAACACTACTACTCATATTGGATTGTCTTGCCCAGTTTTAGTACAAGCATATGTCCACAGTCTTACTGCATTTGATATGCCATGTTTTGTTGATATCCATGGGACACCTGCTCTTTTCTGAAAGAAACAGAGGAGAAGTGAATTGTGGAGGGAAGAGGGAAGGTAGAGGGGAGGGACTTGGAGGAGAAATTGCAGCCAGAATGTAAAATAAATTAAAATATACTGCCCTAGAGATGTCTGTAACCAAAGAAATGATAAAAATATTTAAATTTTATGTATATGGAAATATTTTTTAAGAACACATTGTGAAACTACATCCAATGTAATCAGAGAAAGATGAATAAAGGTGAATTTATGATAGTAACAAGTCACTTTCTAATTTAAGATCCCCTTCACAAGATGAACCCTATATATGGCACCATTATCAGAACTCACTACTATATGCTGATAAAGAGACACAGTATTTGTTTTAGTTTGAGGGACTATTGACACAATGAAACACCATGATCAAAAGCAATATGAGGAAGAAAGTGTTTATTTGGCTTATATTTCCACATCACTGCTCATTATTAAAGATGTCAGGTCATCCATCTGAAACAGGACAGGAACCTGCAGGTAGGAACTAATGTGGTGGCCTTGGAGGGGTATTGCTTACTGGCTTTTCTCCTCATAGCTTGCTCACCCTGCTTTCATATAGAACCTGAGACTCCTAGCTCAGGGCTTGGTCCACCCACAAGGAGCTGGGCCCTCCCCATCAATTACTAATTAAGAAAGTGCTATAAATCCTTGCCTATAATCCAAACTTACAGAGATATTATGCCTGTCCTGGTGTGGGAGAACTGTCTGTATTCTGTCAATCATATTTTAATAAAATGCTGATTGGCCAGGCAGGCAGTATAGGCGGGAAAGCCAGACAGGAAGTAGGGGTGGAGCAAAGAGACTGGGAGAATTCTGGAAAGCAGGAAGCTCTCTCCACACTCCTGCGCAGACCACCGAAGAGGCAGCATGTAGCTTGCCCAGCTGAGAAAGGTACGGAGCCATGTGACAAATGTAGATAAGGATAATGGGGTAACATAAGTTATAAGAACTAACAAGAAGCCTGACCTAATGGGCCAATCAGTTTATAATCTTATGGAGTCCTGTGTGTGATTTTCCTTGGGAGTTGCCAGTTGTGGGGTACTGGGTGGGACAGAACCCCAACAAGCCAGCCGTCATGTTACACTGTCCCTGTCCTCTAGTGACACATCTTATGTCAAGTTGACATAAAACTAGCAAACACAGTATTAAATCAAATACCAATGTCTTATTGGTATATCTGGAAATTATTGTACCTCTCAAAGCACATCAGAGAAGCTTCTATTTTCAATATATGGCAAGTAACACAGAGACTCACAAGCCGTCTTGGTGCAGAGAAAAAAGGAACATCTTGTCATGCAGCAGGTAGGGTGGGATATGGGTATTCATTAAAATGGATTTCTCCACAGGATGTGCTATCGAGTCTAAGCCTGAAAGTTGAAAATGGTGTGGGTGGGCAGCATCAGGGAGGGCCTACATATTTGGATGGTGCAGAAGATGTGTTTCTGGGACCAAGCCAAGATATATTTCTTAGATATGTTCAAATTTTAAAATAAACTGGGTGGTGGTGGCACACACCTTTGATCCAGCACTCAGGAGGCAGAGGCAAGTGGATCTCTATGAGTTTGAGGCCAGTCTGGTCTACAGACCTAGTTTTAGGACAGCTAGGGCTGTTACACAGAGAAACTCTTGTCTTGAAAAACCAAAAGAAAATTGTTTTTAATATATGCATTTACTTTATTGTTTTTCTTTTCTACATCTCATTTTACATCTCAATCCTAGTTCCTGTTCCTTCCCCACAACTTTTACCCCCTCAAAATCCCCATCCACTCATCAGAGAGGACAAAGCTTCCCATGGGGAGTTAACAAAGTCTGACCCATCACTTTGAGGCAGGACCAAGGCCCTCCCCTCTACATCTAGGCTGAGCAAGGTATCCCTCCAAAGAGAATGGACTCCAAAAAAGCCAGTTTAGGCCTATGCAGTTTCCATGCTATCAATCCAGAGTCAATGAGCTCCCACTCGCTCAGGTCAGTTGTTTCTGTGGGTATCTCCATCATGGCCTTGGCCCTCTGCTCATATTATGACTCCTTATTCTCTTTGTCTGGACTCTGGGAGCTTGGGTCAGTGCTAGCTGTGGATCTCTGCATCTGCTTCAATCAGTTGCTAGATGAAGGTTCTGTGATGACAATTAAGGTGGTCATCAACCTGATTACAGGGGAAGGTCGGTTTAGGCATCCTCTCCACTGTTGCTTAGAGTCTTAGCTGGAGTCAGCCCTGTGGATTCCTGGGAATTTCCCTAGTCCCAGGTTTCTGAATGGGACTTCTGAAACTGAGACACTTCCTTAAGGCAAAGGACACAGTTAATAAGACAAAACAACAGCCTACAGAATGGGGAAAGATTTTCACTAATCCCACACAGGACAGAGGATTGATCTCTAATATATATTAAGAGCCCAAGAAGCTAGACATCAAAATACCAAATGATACAATTTTAAAAATGGGATACAAATCTAAACAGAATTCTCAACAAAAGAATCTCAAATGGCTTAAAGATACTTAAGGAATTGCTCAACATCCTTAGCCATCAGGGAAATTAAAATCAACATGACTCTGAGATACCATCCTTTTTTGCTTGTTTGTTTTTGTTTTTTCGTTTTTTATGACAAGATTTCTCGGTAGCTTTGAAGCCTTTCCTAGAACTTGCTCTATAGATGAGACAGACCTCAAACTCACAGAGATCTGCCCGTCTCTGCCTTCCAAGTTCAGGGATTAAAGGAGTGTGCCACCATGCCCGGCCTGAAATACCATTTTATACCTGTCAGAATGGCTAAGATAAAAACACTGATGATAGCTTATGCTGGAGAGGATGCAAAGTAAGGGGAACACTCCATTGCTGGTGGGAGTGCAAACTTGTACAGCCACTTTAGAAACCAGTATAGTGTTTTTTCAGGAAAAAAATCTTTTTAATGAAACTATATATATATATATATATATATATATACACATATCTACATGTGTACACACACACACACACATATATATATATATATGTGTGTGTGTGTGTGTGTGTGTGTTAGTTGTTTTTATGTAAAGATAATGAGAATGATATGCAGCTAAATTACTGGCAGGTCATAGTTCTTATTAGTGATGGATTTGAAGGTATTTGCTGTGACTTTGCCAATGTCTCCTTTTATTTCTACCCACATTATATTTAAGCAGCACTGAGGAATGACTAGAACATGCAGAGACCAACTCTTCTGATACACAAGAAAGGAAATCTTAATAACCCAATACATCTATGTACATGGGTTGACTGTCTAAAGCAATTGTACTGATGATAAATATATTTAGTAAATGAAGATGGGTAAATTTGCAGAATAATTAATAGCATAGGCATAAAAGGATAATACATTTTCCTTGGTATTTTAATCTTCCCTTTTAGCACTGACTAGAAAATCAGGTGGGTATAACAATCATATCAATAGAAAAAAAAACAGTTCTGTGGCAAACACAGCCTCATTTTTAGGATGGAGATTGTAGTGTAGATGGATGTTTCATCCTTATAGTCATACTGGACTTCTGTACCATCTTGTCCATATCAGTATGCGTGAATAACAACAGACTGTGTATTAGTAATAGAGTTTCCATGTTTTTACAGCACATTTTTCTTGAATAGAGGAGATACCAATCACAGTTGTCTTCTGCACACTTCCCAGTGTTGGGATTAAAGACATGTACCACTACCTTTGGCAGTTTGATGCTAACATTATTTTTGTTGAGACAAGGTTTCTTTTGTAGTTCTGACTGTCCTTGAACTTAGAAATCTGACTGCATCTGTATCCTGAGTGCTGGGATTAAAGGCATGCGCTACCACCATGCAGGATGCTCCACTCTTAGTCTTTGTCTGAAAGATAAGGAGAGACAGAAGTCACATTACTTACATACTAATTGATAAATTAGTATTGATAAATCAACTAATCAATCATACTATTGATAAATCAACGATGCACAAAATATTTTTGTATTCCCAGCTCACATCCTAGATCAACAATCTTGGCTGTCCTGGAACTGCTTTGTAAACCAGGTTGTCCTTGAACTTGCAGAGCTCTGCCAACTTTTGATTCCAAAGACTGGGATTAAAGGTGTGTACCTCCATTGCCTGGCTCATACAGAGAATTTAGTTCACTATGTGATAGCCTGGTTAGAAGACACCATATACCTGCCAAAGGAGAAAGATGCCTGAACCTTACTAGTAGGCAACAGCCTCATGGTGATAGATAGATTAATAAAAATGAATTAATTTAAGATATAAGCACAAGCTAGAAATATGCCTGAGCCATCAGCCAAGCAGTGTTGTAATTGATATAGTTTCTGTATTCAGGTCTGGGTGGCTGGGAACTGAATGTACAGTCTTCACTTTGAGTGACCAGTGAGAATTTACTTCTGTGTAAGCATGTCTATTGGTCTTGCAATGTTTAGACATTGGCTATACAACCATTCCTATGAGAGACTGCTTCACAGTTCATTTCCTGGAATTTTGAATCTTGCAATCTTTTCATCTCCTCTGTGACATTCCCTGAATTGTAGAGGCAAGAACTACAATGTAGATACATCCCTTGGGGCTGGACTTCCAAAGATCTGTTATCTCTAAATTGTGGTCATTTGTGTTTTCTCCATTTGATGTAAGGAGAATCTTATTTGATGATAGGTGGTAGGGATACTTATATTTTGGTATGACGACAATATTGAGAATGAAGTAAGGAATTAATTTCCCCTTTCTAACAAAGTAGTGGAACTATACTCTCTTCTTATATCCATCATCTCTTTTGCCCCATCAATTTGACTATGTTTCTCTATCATGTATGTTTTCCTTCTTGCTGAGTATGACTTAAGTCCAATTAGACAGCGTTGGTCACCACCAAAATGTAAAAGTCACCCAATATATCATTACTAATATCTTTCTGTGCCAATAAATTTTGTGGTTCATAGATGTCAAATTGGGCAGAAATACTGTTTTCCTTTCTTTAGCAACTCACATAGCATTTTCTGCAATCATATAAGCTAGAGTCCAGGAAGGAAGTTTTCAGATTAGATCAAACGTTAAACATCACAGCACTGTGTCATGTGTATGAGGTGCCTTTAGGAATGTGGGATTACTTTCAATTCTGAATGGCAACCAAGGGTAATAGCCATAGTATTTATTTTCTTGAGAGTAATTTGAAATACGCCGACCAACAATTGCAAAGGACACTTCTGAGTAGTACCTACTCTATTGTTCTTTAGTAAGCACTGCTAAAGATAGTGACATAACTTTCTTCACACACACACACACACACACACACACACGTCTATCTATCTGTCTATTTAACTATCTACCTGTGTATTGCTTATTGTGTAAGTATATGAGCACATACTTACATTTTGCATATGATTTTAGGTAAATATAAAAATTATATTCTTTGGGGCTTATCAGAAAGACTTGGAAATTTTTATCCATCTTCTCCCCCTTTTCCTACTATGTTTGTTCCCTTCCCTCTCATAGATTTTAGATTTTTTTTCAACTAACACTTGCATCTTGCTAGTCCCCTCTCAAGTCCCAGCTTCACTGTCTGCTCATACTGTCCTGGTTTCTGTGATTTCAAGTTTTCTACTCACAAATGAAGTTTTGAACCAGTCTAATTTTTTAAGCAGATTCTAAATCTTCATTTTTTCATAAAACAGTGTATCTCTCACCTCTAATTAATGAGGCTAGATCAGGGTTATTACGGAAATCCATAAGTGATCAAAATGCAGAAAAGAAGTGACGGAGGGACACTTACACCAAATGGTATATCTACTTTACAAATACTTGTAACACATAATTTAATGAATATTGACAAGTTTAAAAGACTAATTGTGTGTCATTTAATTTATATACTTTTCTATAAAGGTATAACTCCAGATATAGTAAGAAATTTGTCCTTACCATTTGCTCTAATGATTTGGCTAGGCAATGAGCAAAATATGTCTTTGAAAATAAAATATTATGTTTACTGTATAACATTCCATACAAGTTATTGGTCCTCAGCTCTACAAAGTGTGATAATGCTAAAACTATTTTGCTTGTAAAAATATCGAAATTTCTTTTTTTCAGATTGCTTCTTGTGATAGTACAGTCCTTTAATCACAAGACTTCTTTGGCAGAAGCAGGAGGTTCTGTTTGAGTACAAGGCCACTAATTCTTCATATGTAACATGAGGGCCAGCTTGTTGGGGTATCTGTTCCCACCCAGTACCCCATAACCGGCAAGTCCCAGAGAAAATCAATCACACAGAGATCTCTATAAGTTATAAAGCTGATTGGCCCATTAGGTCAGGCTACTTATTAGTCCTTGTACCTTATATTAATCCGTTATCATTATCTATGTTAGCCACACGACTCAGTAGCTTTTCCAGTGGGGCAGCTTACATCTTTCCTCTCCTGTGGTCTGGGCAGAACTGCGGAGGGAGCTTCCTGCTTCCCAGAATACTCCCAGTCTCTTTGCTTCACCTCTACTTCCTGTCTGGCTTTCCCGCCTATACTACCTGCCTGACCAATCAGCGTTTTATTAAAATGTGATTGACAGAATACAGACAATTCTCCCACACCATTCATAGAATATTCCATGGCAGCTATGTCTGCATAAATAGACATTATATTAAAAATAACAACAAAACAATAAATAATTTTGGAATTATATTCAGTGATAGAATTGAAAATTTTAAAGAACAGAATTATAGCATTTGCTGAGAAATATATATTACTGCATATTATTATGTTGTAATATAATGGAAATACACTTGCTGAGGAAGACAAATTTACCTTCTGCCAGTGCAAAATCTATATTAAAAAATAAGAATGACATAAAAATAAAAAGTTATCAGTGACTGGATGTGGTAGGAGACTTCTTGTTCATTTCCTGACCACTCAGACTCCCAAAATAACCACACAGAAACTGCATTAATTAAATCACTGCTTGGCCCATTAGCTCTAGCTTCTTATTAGCTAGCTCTTACATCTTAATTTAACCCATTTCTATTAATCTGTGTCTGGCAATGAGGCTATGACTTACCAGGTAAAATTCTGATGTCTGTCTCTGGCTGGGCTACAAGGCATCTCTCTGGCTCTACCTTCTTCCTCTTAGCATTCAGTTTAGTTTTCCCTGCCTTACTCTGTCCTGCCCTGCTCTGCTTTAGGCTCAAGGCAGTTTCTTTATTAACCAATGGTATCCACAGCATACAAAGGGCTATCCCATATCACCACCCCTTTTTTGTTTAAATAAAAAGGAAGGTTAACTTTAACACAGTAAAATTACATACAACAAGACAGTTATCAAGCAATAATTACAATTACAGTATTTATATCTACTTGATATTTTATCATAACTAAGGAAAACTATTCTTCAACTTCATCAAAGACTCCAAAATGATATAATATTACCTAAGTAAACAGGAAATTCATTGTGGGCAACTTCCAAAGCTATAGAATTGACAGAGACATTTTGCTGCCGGGATAGTCACTCAAAATTTTTCTGAATCATTGGAGCATCCATCTTCAGCCTACAAGCCCATAATATCCAGCAGACATTTCCATGAAGCAGGGAATTTCAAAGACCATTTTGACTATATTGTCAGTCACTTTCTTCTGTGTTATGCAAAATGTCTGACAGACACTTACATGAAGCGGGAACCTCAAAGGACCGTCTCACCTTTAGGCAAGTTCAGCAGTCATTTTTCTGTAGGTTCTGCATGTCCAGCTCACAAAGCATAACATTAAGCAGTCCAGAAAAGAGCAGTTTCTTGCCCAAATGACAATTAAACTCCCAAAAGGAGTCTCTTTGATGCCCATCTTCCTCTTAAAAAATGCGTTGACCATACAATTGAAACCAGGAGATGTGTATATTGAGGAAGGGGTTTCACTCTTGTTTCAACAGGAGAAGAAAAGTTATGGCTACTATGAAAATTAATAAAGATTTGGCTTGAAAAGAAGAAATCCCGTGAGAACAAGAAATGGTGGCTCATCCACAGAGGTGACAACTATACAGGTGGTAAGGGAACATCATAATGGTTGGGGCAGGATTCTGTTGTATTTGGAGGAAAATACTCATCTTCAAAAAACAAGAGGAAAAGATTATTATCTAGATAGGATCAGCAAGCAAAGAGAATCATGACTTATGAGTACAGGTCTTCGGAGGGTAAGAATCTCTGAACATAAACTAGAACAATAGTCATGACTGACTTAAAAATTAAAGCTGGCTTTGGAGGTCGGCAATGGCTCTGTCCTTCTTTAAATCTAAGCTTGTTGTTAAAAGGGAATTTCAGAGTTTCTGTCTCATGTCAGGATCCATCTGATATGGGACAGAAAAAAATTTTTTAGGAAAAAAATTACTTTTCTTCATACCTATTTTGTCTCTATCATACATTTCATTGAATATATGTCTATATAAACAATGTTTAAATTTTGCTGGAGTACTCTTTGAAGTTTTCAGGAAGGAGATGGGGCCCCACAACAGCAACTCCACCTGGTCGATATGACCTCATGATGCTGATAGCTCTACTATAAGACTTGCTTTGGGTACCAGCTGCTCAAGATGGTTCCAACTTGGTTAGCTGAAATGGTGCATCTTTTTACAACAGTTCTGACCAGAACTCCAAATAGGAACGTCAGTAAAACCCTACTGAATATTCAGAGACTATTTGCCATTATAACAGACAGTAATCTTGAAACTTAACCATCATTTTACTTTCATAGACTCCCATAGAAAGAACATTGCTCCCATGACAGCTGGAAGTAATTCTAGAAAACGGCGTCCCCTCTACCAACAATGTTTGTCCTCAGGACTAAGAACATCAATTAGGGATTGATTATAATTTGTATAGGGTTGGAGGCTGGGGGTAAGTTATATAGGCTCAGGGATCTCTTTGATAAAAGGGAAATTGAATAGGATAATAGATTAGTATGAGCTTACTCACACTGATAATAAAAGTGAGTAATAGAGTGAATACTTGTGAGCTATTATTAGGCAATTTACATTGATATAGATTCTTGTATATTGATGAAAACTTAAATTATATTGAATATGTTCCTATTTTTCATATAAAATGAATACACCTATGCAAAATTATTTTATCATATTGAATGCATGCTTCTTACCTCTGTCTAAGACATTTTGTATATTGATACAATTTTAGGATATATTTATCATATTGCAACATACATTTCTATCTCTGATAAAAATACTTTACATTGTTTATATTTTGAGGTCATTGTCCTTATTTGTTGCACAGTTGTTTAAAGATTGTTTGCAATTCTAATATGAAGTCTTAGTCTTTAAGTTACATAGGTATTAAGAATTATAGGCCAATTCACGTTTGTCATACTTATAGTTAGAATAATCAGGTCCTTTTGATGCATAGATATTGTATTCTACATAAATAAGCCTTAGCCAAAGTTGGTTGCTTCAATGTTGCAAATGAGACTCGGGTGATTGCCCAAGTAGCCAGCTGTCTCTGTCATTTATTGCACATTTTGGAAGTTGCTTGATTGCACTTCTTGCTTACTCAAGTAATATTATTTCCCTTCTCGAGTCTTCAATGGGGTTGAAGATTAGATAGTTGTAGTTACTTTCCTCTCATGACTTGGCCAAGTTATTTATAATACAAGACTTAGATTCCTTAGGATAGGATAATTATTGAAACATTTATCACGTATTTCTTGCTTGGTATTGCTTATGCTGGTTGTAATTCTAATTTTTATACCTGATATTTGTTCCTTTTGTGTATAATTTTGTATTCAGTTTAGAACTCTCTTATTTAAACAAAAGGGGGAGATGCTGTAGAAAATCCTTCAGACAGTAGCCTTTAAGTTACCTACCCACTTGGGCATGGCTTATATACTATAAATGCCAATGTAAAATGCACGCTCACACTCTATTCAGGCTGCTGGATTAGGTTACTTTTCCTCATTCAAGCAGAGGACTGGGATATGTGAGTCTACTCCTAAATAAATAACCTTTTATTATACTCAATTCTGAGCTAGTGTAGGATTTCTTTTTAGCATCTGTCTTCTAGGGGAAGGAAAATCTCTAAGTGGAAGTAGTATAAGAATGAAAATGTACTTGGAAATGACCAGCATTGCAAGCTTTATCTTATGAATAAACAGGTACAGTTATTTGCAGGAAAGTAGATGATCCATGTCTGTAGAAGGGGCACAAGGCAGATGGGTGAATATTGAAGGGAACCAAATGAAATACCTAGGATGTAAAAAACTATCATTTAACAACATTAATTTTGTATTCATATTGATACTCGTTGATGCAAAAATGAAATAACTAAAAAAATTTAAAAAAAGAACCCAGAGTCTAGAATTAATAAGTACTAACTTATTTTTAATTAATTCATTTCATACTATTGGAGGGGAGACCAAGGGTTTGTGCATGGTAGACAAGCACTCAATCACGGAATATTTTCCCTCTACCTTTCTTTCATGCTTTATTTTGAGATGTGGTATCACTAAGCTTTGCATGATGGTCTTGAACTCAGTTTGTGTTTAAACCATGATTTGAACTTATGTTCCTCATGTACTACCTTTTCTTATTTCTGCATTACTGTCCTATACCAGCAGTTCCAGCTTCTGCAGGGTACCAAAAGAGAAACTGAACAGCAACACAGACCCAGATGCTTTGATCTACAGTAGTGTCCTGCCTGCAAGATATGCTAGTGCAATTGTGAAATAAAGTTTATGGGAATAAATAATCAACACCTCATTTGACTTAAAGCCCAGTCCATGAGATGGAACCCCTACCCAACACTGCTTGGGTGACAAACAACCTTCTACTAGATAACCCAGGGAACTAGAGCATAGCAAAATGCTAGTATTCTAAACCAATGTAGCATGCCTGACTCTTGATGATCTTCTTCTATATGCAGAGATCAGTGCCTAGCACAACCATTATGAAAGAAGCGTCCTCCTGCAACAAGTGGGAACACATACACAGACCCATAACCAGATATTATTTAGAGAATGACAGCCTTGGAATACTCAGGCCTAAACTTAATGTCTCCATCAAACCACTCCCCTCAGGAATCCGAGAACCATGGAAAATGGATGTCTTGGGAATTTAAGAGCCAGAGGGGATGGAGGATGCTAAGAAAATAGGGACCTCTAAATCAATGCACCTACGAACTCACAGAGTCTGAGGAAGCGTTCATTGTGCTTCCATGGGTCTGCATGGGTCTTAACACATACTCTGCTTATATAATATGGCTTCTAGTTTAGTTTTTTTATAGGACTTCTGAGGGTGAGAATGAGTAAGTCTCTGAATCATGTGCCTTTTTCTTCTGTTTGTTTGTCTTGTTCAATTTCAAATTGTTTTGTTTCATCATATTATAATATACTATATTACATATTTTGTTATTAACTCTAAAAGGCTATTTTCTAATGAGAGATGTAAAGGAAGATGTACAGGAACCGGATGAGGTAGATAAAGGGAAAGCAATAATCACAATATATTATATGGAAAAAATCTATTTTCATTAAAAGAAATAAAAAACTCTCCAAAAAGCTAAATTTTTCCAATATTTTGAGTAATTTTTTTCTTTGGTTCTATTATAAATGTAAATGTATGAATCATAGAACATTATTTTAATGTGGAGCTGTGGATGAATAATGCCTATATTTGAAGCACTGCAACTGACAGACTACATGTGAAGCCCAGCCTGGATTACATAATGAGGCCCTAGTAAAACATAAAGAAAAACAAGTGATAGTATCTAACAAATAAACAACAACAACAACAAAAAATCCCGATAGAATCTGAATCTGATGTTAAGAATATGCAAAAAAAAGTTCCGCAGTATAGAAAACTATGAAGATACTTCACAGGAGGAATTGAGAGGTAAGGAAGTAAATGAAGAATACTCAGAAAGTGAAAATCCCAAGCTCAGTGATCCAATTGTGTATACATCATGATATCACTACAGTAAGGGAGGGCATTTGCCAAATAGGAAGAGACAAATAATTCTTAAACAAATTTAAATCTATCTTGAGATCTAATAATAAATAAACAACATTAATTTCTAGTAGAGTGGGAAGTGAAATGCAACCAAAAGGGAAGATTGATGAGTTCTTGCAGTATCATAATAAGAATTTAGTTCTATTAGTGCAGTGGAAACTTTCTGGACTCTATGGAAGTGATCCCAATGAAGACTACTATTAATGAGGGATACCAAGACTCAACTGGCCATCTCTTGTAGGCAGGCAAGACTTCAAGAGGCAGGATTGGGTTGTATTCACTTAAAATGTTGGCCAATATTGTCCCATGAAAATCCTGCTGAAAACCTAGGCTAATGCTAAAAGGGTTGCTCTTCACAAACTGACAGTGGGTCCCCATTACAGAGGACAATATCCACATAACTCATTAAACATCGGAAAGTCGAGCTTATGCCTGCACACATCCTTCACCACATTCTAGATATTTTGGTGTGGGAAGGTATTCATCAGGCTATTAAAAGAGAAGGGTGAACACTACTCCACTCACAAAAGCTCTTACATATAATATGTCCTGCCTGCAAAATATACTAGCGCAGTGGTGGAATAGAAATTGTGGAAGCAGCCAACCAATATCTGATCTTACTTAAGGCCCACTCCACTAGAAGAAACCCATTTGTGATACTGCTTGGGTAACCAAGAACCAAAGAATATATAACCCAGAGTCCTAGGATAAAGCCAAACACAACTGGTTTAAAAAAAATCAAAAAATGACTCCTAATGATATTCTGCTATACTCATAGATTAGTGACTTATCCAGTTACCAGAGCGGCTACCTCTGGCAATAGACGAGAAAGACACAGAGATCCACAACCAGACATTATTGACAAGGAGACTAAATTGGAGATCTCCATCATATCCCACCCTTCAGAGCACAGGGAATCCTCTGAAAGATGAGGCAGAAAGATTGTAACAATCAGAGGAGATGGAGAATACCAGGAGAACAAAGCCTGCTGATGGAGACTGCACTTTTGCTTCCCAAATGCCTGGATGCAAATAATCACACGGAAACTATATTAATTACAACACTGTTTTGTCAACAGCTCAGGCATATTCCTCGCTAGCTCTCATATCCTAAATTAACCCATTTATATTAATCTGTATATTGCCACAAAGCTGTGGCTTATTGGTAAGGTTCTGGTTTCTCTCTCATTCGGTAACTACACGGCATCTCCCCCCTCCATACATGTCTAGGAAGGTGAGCATCCAAACAGACTAGGCTCCCACAAATCCATTTCATGCAGTAGAATCAAAACCCAGTGCCATTGTCCACGGCTTCTCAGTCAGCCCTCATTGTCAGCCACATTCAGAAAGTCCGGTTTGATCACATGCTCCATCACTCCCAATCCAGCTGGCCTTGGTCAGCTCCCATTAGATCAGCCCCACCATCACAGTGGGTAGGTGCACTCTTGGCAGTCCTGACTTCCTTGCTCATGTTCTCCTTCCTTCCGCTCCCCACCCGTACCCTGGGAACTCAGTCCAGTGCTCCAATGTGGGTCTCTGTCTCTATCTCCATTCATCGCCAGATGAAGGTTCTATGGTGATATGCAAGATATTCATCAGTGTGGCTATAGGATAAGGCCAGTTCAGGCACCCTCTCCTCTGCTGCCCAACAAACAAGCTGGAGACATCTCCTTCGACACCTGGAAACCCTTCTAGAGTCAAGTCTCTTGCCAACCCTAAAATGGCTCCTTAGTTAAGATATCTACTTCCCTGCTCCCATATCCACCCTTCCTCCATCCCAACCATCCCATTCCCGCATGCTTTCTCCATCCTCCCCTTTTTTCTTCTCTCTCCTCATCTCCCCTTACTCCCACCCCACACCCATGCTCCCAACTTCTGCCTGTCAATCTTGTCTACTTCCAATATCCAGGAGGATAACTATATATTTTTCTTTGGGTTCACCTTCTTATTTAGCTTCTCTAGGATCACAAATTATAGGCTCAAGTTCCTTTATTTATGGCTAGAATTCACTTATGAGTGAGTACATACCATATTCATCTTTTTGTGTCTGGGTAATCCAAAATTGCATATTCTAACGAGTCACTCTAACTTCAAAAACCTTTAGCTGTGGTCTGTTTATTTTTTTTCCTTTTGTTTGTCTGTGAGGTTCAGTTTACAGTCCTCCCTGTCGACCAAGTATAATCACTGTGCATTTGTAAATCTAATGTCATGTGCTCCATGGTTCTGGGAATGTTTTCTTAGAAGCTGATTAATACAACACTGATAGGGTCACAGAGGAGTCTTTAGGGGATACAAACAACTGGTAAATCCATTAAGTAAGATATACCAGGGTCATATTAATGTTAATTACTCTCATGATTCAGGCATGATAATACCCCTTTTCTGTGTCTTACACTATGTTTATATGGAATATAATAGAATTATTATATATTATCATTACATTAAAAAATGTAGTGTGTTCAGTATTCTCCCCCTCTATACCTCCCCGAACCTGATCACTCATGTTCCCATTCTACCTCCCCTCATTCTACTCATAAAATCTCTCCTATTTCCCCTTCCCAGGGAGATCTGGGTGTCCCATCTAGGATTAATGGAAAGAGGAGGTATTTCACGGTCACATGAAAACCCGGCATAAGAGCATCTTCCAGGAATCTATAAGGATGGTCCCAGCTAAAACTCCTAGCAATAACAGATATGTAGTCTGAACATACCATCTCCTGTGATCAGGCAAGCTTTCAAATAGAGGGAGTGGAACTCCAATCCAACCATATAATCTTTGACCTACAGCCTGTCCTGCTTATGGGAGGTTCTGGGATAAGGGTGACCTAGAGATATTTGGAGTGATCAAGCAATAACTGGCCAAGCCTAAAATTCATGCCAGGAGAATAGGAGAATAGGTCCACCACTGAAACTGCCCTGAGCACCAAGAACTATAGGCAGGATGACCCAGAGACCTAGAATAGAACCAAACACTATTGTAAGAGAAAAATGCCAATGCAATAATGCCTAATGATATTCTGCCAGACTCAAAAGTTGTTGCCTAGTACAATTGTCATTAGAGAGTCTTTATACAGAAACTAATGAAAACAGAGGCAGACTCACAGCCAAGCATTAGGCAGAACTCAGGGAATCCTGCAGAAGAGGGGAAGAAAGAACTGTAAGAGTCAGTGGAATCAAGAACACCACAAGAAAACCCACAGAATCAACTATCGTGAGCTCATAGGGGCTCACAGAGACTGAACTGACAACTAGGGAACCTATGTGGGACTGGCCAAGGTACTCTGCATATATGTTAGAGTTGTTTAGCTTGGTCCTCTTGCAGGACTCCTAACAGTGGGAACAGGGGCTATCCCTTGAACTGGCTTCTGGGACCCGACTTCTCATACTGGATCATGTAGTGTAGCCTTCATATATAGGGAGATGCTTAGTCTTACTGCAACTTGATATGTCCTGTTTTGTTGATACTCAAGGGAGGGGTGGATTGAGAGTAGGAAAAATTCTGCAGAAGGCCTGGGAGGAAAGGACATAGGGGGAAGCAGAAACTGGATCTTTAAAAAAGAAATTTGTGTGTACTAGAGGAGTAAAAAAGCTGATTGTAGAAGGAAATCACAGATAAGAATATATACTAATTTTAAATTCATTTCTTAGAAATGGTTTTTACTCATACTGCAATTTACAAATGCAGAATCAGTTGTTAGATGGATGAGATATCAAGATTCCATAGGTTGCTGTGGATATGACCAAATATTTCTTCATACAATTTGCTTTGATAAACTAACTATAATTTATTACTTCCCATGTCAGTTAACTCTACTCTGGCTGTTTTGAGTTTAATTTAGCGAGGGAACCCTGAATCATAACATAAGGTTCAGTCTTATAGACTGAAGTTTCGTTTCTAAAAATTACATCTGAATTCCTATATTTGAACATGAATCCTATCAAAACAACTTTGAGATACCATTTTACACCTATCAGAATATCTAAACTCAAAAACACCAATGATAAGCTATGGTGGAGAGGATGTGGAGTGAGGGGAACACTCATCCATTGTTGGTGAGAATGCAAACTTGTGCAGCCACTGTGGAAATCAGTGTGGCGGTTTCTCAGGAAACTGGGAGTCAATCTCCCTCAGGACCAGCAATTCCACTCTTGGAAATATACCCAAGAGATGCCCTATCATACTACAAAAGCATTTGTTCTACTATGTTTATACCAGCACTATTTGTAATAGCCAGAACCTAGAAACAACCTAGGTGGCCCTCAATAGAAGAATGGTTAAAGAAGGTGTGGAACATATACACATTAGAGTTTTACTCAGCGGTAAAAAACAATGACATCTTGAATTTTGCATGCAAATGGATGGAAATAGAAAACGCTTTACTGATTGAGGTAACCCAGTCCCAAAAATAGGAATATGGTATGTACTCACTCATAAGTGGATTCTAGCCATAATTAAAGGTCTTTGAGCCTATTATTCGTGATCCTAGAGAAGCTAAATAAGAAGGTGAACCTGAAGAAAATCATATAGTTATCCTTTTGGATATTGGAAGTAGACAAGAATGCCAGGCAACCTTGGGTGCACGGGGGGTGGGGTGGAAGTAAGGGGAGATGGTTAGAGAGAAGGGAGTAGGAGAGGATTGGGGAAAGCTTGGGGGAATGGGATGGGGGGAGGGAGGAAGAATGGATATGGGAGCAGGGAAGTGTATATCTCAACTAAGGAAGCCATTTTAGGGTTTGCAAGAGACTTGATTCTAGAGGGGTTCCCAGGTCCAAGGAGAGATCCCCAGATTGTTCCCTGGACAGCAGAGGAGAGGGTGCCTAAAGTGGCCTTGACCCATAACCAGACTGACGAATATTTTGCATGTCACCACAGAACCTTCATCTGGCGATGGATGGAGATAGAGAAAGAGACTCACATTGGAGCTCTGGACTGAGCCCCCAAGGTCCAAATGAGGAGCAGAAGGAGGGAGAACATGAACAAGGAAGTCAGGATCAGAGGGAACCTTCATCCGACGATGGCTGGAGATTGAGACAGAGACCCACATTGGAGCACTGACTGAGCCCCCAAGGTCCAAATGAGGAGCAGAAGGAGGGAGAACATGAACAAGGAAGTCAGGACCGCGAGGGGTACGTTCACCCACTGATACAAGGGGAGTGATCTAATGAGAGCTCACCAAGGCCAGCTGGACTGGGACTGAATGAGCATGTGATCAAATCGAATTCTCTGAATGTGGCTGACACGGGGACTGTCTGATAATGGCACTGGGACTTGTTTCCTCTGCATGTGCTGGCTTTTTGAGATCCTAGTCTGTGTGGATGCTCACCTTCCTAGACCTGGAGGTAGGGGGGAGGAACTTGAACTTCCCACAGGGCAGGAAACCCTGACTGCTCTTAGGACTGGAGAGGGAGGAGAGGGAGTGGGGAGAGTGGGAGGGTATTGGGAGGAGGGGCGGAAGTGGAAATTTTTATAAAATAATAAAAAAAGAGTGAAAAAATTTTTAAAAATTAAAAATATAAAAAAATATGTTCTTTTATTATTTTCAGCGGATTCTCTGTGGTCTAAAAATTGTAATCCAATACTTAGAGTACTACTAGCTGTAGGAATTAGTCAATTTTCCTTACAAAACAATGAATTCTTCTTTCAGGTTTTGCATCATTTGGTTGTAACATCTCGTAATTTTGTGTATTTTTAACAAGAATCCAAAGTGTAAATGTTCCTCATTATGGGGAGATGGCTTAATAGTTAAGAGTACGTGTGTCTCTTATAGAGGTCCTAGCTTTGGTTTTCAGCACTTAAGTGGTGGCTCACAACAATCTGTAACCCCATTTTCAGAGAATCTGATGCCTCTTAAAAACTTTGTGTTAATCCTGTTGGCCCAGGTGTGGGTGAGCCAACTCTTAAATTGAGAGCAAGGAAGAGCTGTCCCCCTTACTCATCTGTCATGTAGTGTTGTGGGCAGGGGAGAGATAGTCTAGTCTCCAAGAACTCCCCCCAACAGTCACCCTCTCACCTTAGGTAGAAGAGCTGGCCCTGAGGTCATAAGAGTGGGAGTGCTGGTACTGCTATTTGTCAGTCATCAGCTGCAGTGTTCCAGATAGTGGCCCCTACACTTCAACTGGTCACCACAGTACAGCTGGCCCTGAAAGAGAACCTAATCTGAGGGTGGGAAAGTGGAAAAACTAGCCAGGGCAATACTGGAGCGCTAACCCTGGTAGTGAAGACAAGGGAGAGCTGGTAGCCTGACAAACCATCAACTACCCAAGACTAGAACCAGGTCCATTCCAATATCCATCCCATCAGTGATTTGCTGGAGCACAGGTGGTATGGAGGCAGTCCTGCAAACTGAAGGCTACAGGATCTCCATGGCAAAGGGTAGCAATAGGAAGTCAGGAAGTGTGCCAGTGATGGCCCAGGGTTGATAGTGAAGCAGAGACCAGGGGTCTCGAATCAAACAAACAATTCTTTGCAATTAAGATGCATGTAAAGATGTATGAATAAAGGGGTGGACTGCGTGATTTACTGTGCCACACTGCAGTTTCCATAATGAAATTTTCCCTTTCTTCATCTTCATCTTTTTTAATCTAAATTTTATTTTGTTTTATGAAGGGGTAGATTATAGGACAGAGGGCAGATGTGAGATGAGTGAAATCAGGGTGCATGACATGAAAGACAAAGAATAAATAAAAAAAGGAAGTTAAAAAAGAACTCTGTGTTAACCAGGCACACATTTGGTATACATACATACATGCAAACAACACACTTGTACACATAACATAGATGGATAATTCTAATGTATGCTTAAGCATATCAGTGTTACTGTAAAGTATGCAAAATTATGAGTATACCATAAACATTCACAAAATAAATTGTTAATCCAATATATTCTGATCAGAATTTTCTCTTCCCAAAATCTTACTAGATTTTCCTCAAATGTCTACTCGCCTAACTTTATACCATTTCTTTTTTTCTATTTTTAAAACAAAAATCAAATGAATAAAAAACAAGAATATTTTTAAAAAGAATTAACACAAAAACATACAGAACCCATAAAAACACAAAATCAAAAATCAGCATAAACAAGAAAAAGACCAGAAAGACCAAAAGAATTCCAAGCAAAGCTATAGCAGAGCAAAACCTACAAAACGCTATTGAGTATATTTTGAGTTTGGCATCCACGACTGGGAATAGTTTATAGCCTTAAATGTGGTTAGTATACTCAGTTAGATGCTAATGTATAGTTGGTTGATTTCTTGCTTAGCATGCACAGAAACCTGAGTTTTATTAATAACACTGCATAAACGGAAGGGGTGGACAAAACTTCTAATGCTAGCATTCAAGTGCTGGTAGCACAAGGATCAGGAGTTCAAGATCATTCTTGCTACAGTGCAATTTCCAGCTCAACCTGTAATATATAACACCCTGTTTAAATAAAGAAAGACAGAAAAGAAGAAAGGGAGAAAGAAAGAAAAAAGAAAGAAAGAAGAAAGAGAGAGGGAGAGAGAAGGAGGGAGGGAGGGAGAGAGAAAAAGAAGAAGAAGAAGAAGAAGAAGAAGAAGAAGAAGAAGAAGAAGAAGAAGAAGAAGAAGAAGAAGAAATCAATTATTTCACAGGCTTAAAGACTAATTTTAGCTGGTTGTGGTGGCATATATTTGTAATCCCAGCACTAGAGAGACACAGACTCTGGTGGATCTCTATGAGTTTGAGGCTAGTCTGCTCTACAGAGAGAGGTCCAGTATAGCCAAGGCAACACAAAGAAACACTGTCTTGAAAAACCAAGTCAACCAACCAACCAAAGAAAATCAATTTTAGTATATCAATAAAAGACTTATTGCATATTGTATGTATACACAGCAACACAATTTGACAAACATTATAATTATTTAATTTTAAAATTATGCATTTATTTATTTATATGTGCATTGGCACACACAGATATGCAAACATAATTTTTTTTGTTTCATGTGTGGAGGTCAAAGGATTACTTAAAGTAGGCATTTTTCCCTTCCACCACATGTATTCAGGGTTTAAACTCAAGTTGACTAAGTTAGCAGCAAGCATTTTTAACAGCTGACCCGTCTATCATGGCTTTAAATACTGATTTTTATATTTATCAATAATTATTTTTTTTTGCAAAAATACATTTTAAGTATTTTTGGTTCTGGAAATAAATACTTTTTTCATTCCTTTTCTCCAAATTCTCCCACAAACCCCTCCACCTTCTCCATCAAATTAATGACCTCTTTTTTCCTGCATAAATTACTGCATGCATATGCTTATATATACATATATTTACACACATGCATATTCTATGTATAACATGTTTAGTCTATAGAATATTACTTGTATGTATGTTTTCACAGCTGACTATTTGGAAATGCACAATGAGTCGGTGTGCTTTTCTTGAGCAAGATCACCTTTTCTACTTCAAGCTATCCACAGTTGCTTATTTGGCTTGGCACTTCCAGGGGTAGCATTCTATTCAGCACTTTTTAAGTCATACAATATACTTTGACCTTATTCTTCTCCTCCTCCAAAAGTTCTAGATCCTCTCTTTCTCCCTAATTTCATGTTTCTTTCCACATTAGAAAAATCCTAATATTTGAAACATTACAAATAAACCTAAAATGTATAGAATAACACTCTTTGAGGATGTATTGAGGAAAATTCAGGCAAAATAACTATTGTACACAACAATTCATGCAACAAAAGGTACATTAACAGTTACTGATATTATCAAAGATAGTTGGGGAGTAGTGGTTCCATGGCCTCAATATGGGAAATGAGGCATGTAACCAGTGCTGATATAACTGAGGATGACATGTTCACAGGGCAATTTCTGATAGCTTCCTAGTGCCATGAGACAATGTGCCTATTTGCTACATTGTCAGTAGTACGTTCCTTCTCGTGGATGTGATGGCATGACATTATAGTTAAGACATCTGTGAAGGGAATGTTCTTAGGGACAATCCCAGCATAAATATTTGCATATATATAGTATTCAAAGGCATACCTCTAAAATGAATATAGTTCATCTTATAAGTGTGGAGATATCTTTATTGATGAACTGAACTTTATATCATCATCCATAAAAGTAGTACATATTGGTTAAGATCATTTGCAAGTTGTGGAAGCTGTTGAGTGTCCTTCTTCTTGGACAGTAAGGTATCTAGTCATTTCTGATTTGTCTGCACAGGATTAATTTCCTCTGTAAGGATTGAGTTACTGGAGGGGAAAGATGTGGATGTGCTTTCAGCCGGTAATTTGGCAAAAACATATGAAAACAATGGGATGGGATGCTGACTGGACGGCTTTTGTATTTGATTTTAAACAGGGTCTTACTATGCAGTCTTGTCTGATTTGAGACACTTTGTAGCTAGCCATGCAGGTCAGGCTGGCTTCAAATGCACAGAGATCCACCTGTCTGTCTCTTTGAATCCTGGGACAAAATGTGTGTGACCACAGCAGGGTGCCTGCCATTTTAAATAGGGGTAAGTATACAGGGAAAAGAGAATAAACATTCTAATTTTACAAAAGGTCACTATCTTGGGGACAAAGACTTGCAACCCACCAAAGAATCATATAGTGAAGAGGTATAAACTGAGTTAGAAATGCTAAAATATTTTATTCAGATTCAATTGTTAATATATATAAAGGGAAAATATATGACTCATTATACTGCTGGGGACTCTAATGATGGCCCAGTAGAGAAAACTATGACAAGTAGTGAACATTCTGCATCAGAATTGCTTGACAAAGATTTTTCTGTTGATTTGTTTTTGTTGCTGTTTTGAGACAGGAAGTCACTACATAGATTGCGCTGGTCTGTCACTTGCAATGCAGACCAGGATGGCCTTTAAGTCACAGAGTTCCACCTGCTTCTGTCACTCAAGTGATGGGAATAAAGGTTTGCATGACCATACCCTCCAATGTGGGAAACATAAATATGGGATGGAGGAGTCCCTCAAAGCTGGTCTCATGATGCCATGTATCATGGGAGTGGATGAAGTCATTCTGAGTACTGTGGAAATTAGGAAAGCAAGTAATATAGTAATTAGCCCTCGTTGAGACAAAAGTTATACATCTTGTGTTATATAAATTGCTCCAGCATAGGAAGTATTAGATACATCTAGTTATTACAATACAAAATCCCCATGAATATCAGTTATTGGAACACAACAGAGCAACAAGCATCACTGTAGTAACTGAGCCTATGGAAGATGGTATTAGATGTCCCTATTAACACCAAAGGAATACAAGACAATGGAGGAAGAACAAGTATTATTGAGTGGACAGTAGATGTGTGAGATCATGTTCAAAGGGTTTAGACGAGCATGGAAAATTGTTTTACAAAGTGCTAAAACAACCAATTAGGTAGGCACCAGGGACTGGCTCAAGTAGACAGGGTGTCTTTCTGGGTTCACTCATGGACAAATGTGAGATCAGTATGGAGCATTGAATGCTTGGGGAAAGTGTTATGAAAAAGACAAATCTGTACTACTCAGCTTCTGGGAGAGTTTGAAGCTTATGCAGCATTTTATCGAAGCCATAAATGCTAGATAATGCAGGTGATAAAGATTATGTTTGAGGTGCAGTGTGGGGGGTATATAGTTTTAATCCCAGCATAGGGAAGACAGAGGAGAGTTTATGTGAGGTAAGACAAGTCAGGTCAATATACTGAGCCCAGGTTAGCCAAGGCTACATAATGGGAACATTATCTGTTGAAAGTTGTCTTTTAAAAATTAACTTTTTCTATGGATAGGTAATTATCTCCCACAGAATGTTCAGTGTTCATTTATCTCCTACGGCAAATCGTGTTGGGGACAGATATTAGTCGCCCAACCCTTGGCTCCTCAGCAGGTAGTTTGGTCCATGGAAAGGCAAGGGCCAAATTATTTTGCCAGGGGCCTATAAGAATGGTTGAACTGAACTGGCAGGTATATTACAATAGGGAGTAGTTGAGAACATTTGTATAACAAATATTCTCCACAGATTCTGTTATTTAGATAACAGAATTGGCTTTCAGGCAATGGAACTATATGGCAATGTATAGGTGGTGTGTCCTTCCTGGAGGAAGTACATCACAGGTGTGAGGTGGTGGGTTTTAGGATGAAAAGTCTTGTGTAGCATCTCTTTCTTCTCAGTGTTTATTGTTTTATCATCTGTTTCCTCTTCTTCCTCATAGTATTTAAAGATTTGAGCTTTCAGCCTCCTATGTCAGCCATTGTGACTGGGAAGTAAACTGAAGTTCACTAACACAAAGATTTTATGTTTCCGAAAATGTAACTGCTAACAATGCTGTCCAGGAAACAATTCATTATACACATTATGATCGCATTATGGCTCCACCACATATGTAAAATTTGCATATGAAAACAAAATCTCTTTCTTATTCCTCTCTCTACAGAAAGATACCCGAGTAGGGTAAATGTGAAAACCTTGAAACACAAACAGTTAAAGGAGAAAACAGACTTGAGAAGGTTTGTCCTCCAACTTTACAAAGATGTTGTTGGTGTGTGTGTTTGTGCCTCACACCACACACACACACACAACACACACACACAAACAGTAATAATTCATGGAAGAACACTTTTCAAACATTAATTATAAAAGCATATGTGATGTACATACACAAAGAAATGATGTGTAGTGGCAAGGCATAAAATAAATCACAAAATTTGCGGGTTAATGGATGGAAATGCAAAGAAACAAAGACATTGAGTAATGTAATCCAAACCACAAAAGACAAATGCTCAATGTTTTCTCTCACAGGAGGGCCCTACTTAACATCTTCTTTTAGGTGTGTATATGGAACCCATACAAAAAATAGGAACTAGAAACTGTCATAGAGGCATACACTTAGAGAAGAATGGCAGTATAATATTAGGGAAATTACTTAGAAAGGGAGTTTCTCTAGGCAGAAGGGTAGAAGAGAGGGATGTGGTCAGGTATGGAAAATGAGGGACTCCATCAAGGTTTAAGTGAAAGGAAGTGTGTGCCAAGAAGCCATTTGAGAACGTATATACTTACTTACATACTAGTTAAAGCAATAGTGAGACTATTAGAGCGTATATACTATAAGAGAATGTAGAAGGAATACTGAATGCTGAATGTTTAAACAGGAATGGGGATAGGTCATAGGGTTGGCTGAAGGCTAGCTGATTGTGTTCAGCAAAATGAAAAATGTATGAAGAATCCTTATGAAACTCCATTATATACATTAGAGCTATCTATCTATATGTATATATATGTGTGTGTGTGTATATATATATGTGTGTGTGTATATATATATGTGTGTGTGTGTGTGTGTGTGTGTATACACACACACTTTAGAGAGTTCAACTAAGATTAGTTAACATTAGCGAAATGTTATTCCCAGAAGACAAGAGTTATTAATGAAAATCTTAGTGGCAGACATGGGCTACTTCCCCAGGAGTTATTGATCAGAGAAGCTCTGAAAGCATCTAATACCAAATTGATGATTGCAAACATTCTCTGTTTCCCCGTAAAACTTCATGGTAAGACCATGTGGTTGAACACATCACACATTTTATTTGCTGGGCAAGGAGACATCCACCTTCAACTAACCAGCAAGGTCCTTGATGGCTATCTTGCATAGTTCTAGAAAATGCTATTCATGCTATGTGAAAAGATAATGATGTTCTTTTTTCCTTTTCAATATAAAATAATTTTTGATTCTTTGGGGCTTTCACATCATTCACCCCAATCTCACTCACTTCCCTGTCCCTACGTATCTGCCCATTGCCCCTGCAGCATCCCCCTAGAAGACCCCCCATATTCATTTAAAACCAAAGAAAACAAAGAAAACAGCCTCACTCCACCATCTTTCCTGTCCATCCAATAGCTCTTCACTCAGCCCAGTGATATTGGAAGCCGTGGTGTGTCATGCAGTATGTCCCTTTTCATTGCCATGAGTCAAGGGTCTGATTCAAGGCTTCTGGCCTCTGCACACCAGCATCACCAGACTTTTGGATATTCTGTGGCACAGTGTCATGGAGACCCTGCAGCTATCATTCTGTAGCATGAGTCCCTTCACATGCTCCATAAAGTCATATGTGGTGTAGATGTTGGGTCAACCCAAGGCCCAGAATGTGATCTGAGTAGAGCTGGTTAGTTCTGGTTACTGGGACTGTCCCTCCCTCAGGTGAGGGGTGGAGCCAGCTCTCCTATGTCCATGGTGAGGGGTAGGAACATACCTCCCAAATATGGGGGTCAGGTTTCCCATGAGGGGTGGGGGCATCTCTCTTGCTGGAGAGTCTAGACAAGGGTAGAGATATTTCAGGGTCAGTAAATAGTGGAGCTGGCTCAGCATAGTCCTCAGATCTCAAAACCCATTGTTCCTATGATCCCTTGTGGTAACATGAGCCATGGATATCAACACAGACTCCAATTATAGCAGAGAGACTGAGACATGGAACTCAGGGAAAGGTGGGGAGGAACTAGAAGGAAGGAAAACTGTAATCATGGTATGTATGAGAAAAATCAATTATTAATAAAAGAAAAAATTAAATACAAACACCGTTTAGAAATGAAAAACAAAACAAAACTGAACACCCAACAAACAAACAAGCAAAGAAACAAAAATGGGATGCAACCTTGTGGATTTCTCGGTTAACGGGTGCTTAATGACAAATTCTCCATGCCATTTGCATATCTTATAATCTTGAAATAGATGACATATCAAAACTATGAATTTCTCAAAGCATCAGTCTATTGTCATATTAGGACTACATTTCAAAAAATCAAATATACTAATAAATATAAAAAATACATAAAGACACCGAAGCATGTTCACAAACTAGATCACCTGACAAAATCATGGAAAGCATGTACTATTCTGTACCACCATATGAACTACAGCTCTGTATGGGGAAAACACTCTGCCTATCCACATACTGGCCATTATGCTGACATGCCCCCTCCTCACTTGTGATCCTGAAGTAGAGCATGCATGCACATGCGCAAACACACACACGCACATGCGCGCGCGCGCTCACACACACACACACACATACACACACACACAGAGAGAGAGAGAGAGAGAGAGAGAGAGAGAGAGAGAGAGAGAGAGAGAGAGATACTGATTCACTCTGTCCATCATTCTATCTTGCAGCCACTCGGGAAACCCCTCTCCTTTATTATAACTATGGTAACATCAGAAATTATACTCACTCGATCCTCTTAACCTTTCAGAGACTGGCAGGTGCAATCCGCTACGGCCTGCTCATGTGAATGCTAACTCTCAAGTGCTTCCATCCATTCACAGCCTTCAGTATATGACAGACAATTAGCTGCGGTTAGCAATGTTACCTCTGTGCGACATCCCTACACCAGAACAAATGTTTACTTCTATTTGTTTAATATCCCTTATTCACACACAACGATAATCCAAAATATTGTCTGGGCTTTGAAATGTTAATGTTCACCCCGTAATACTACTGAGTTAAAGCGACAAAACAGATTGAGGGAGCAAGGGGAGGGGCCCTGTGCAGCCATTGTAACACAGAGAAGGACAAAAGAACCCAGGTCCCGAGACCTGATAGCTTTCTGATCTGATTCATCTGAGTAAAGACTTGAGATCTATAGAATAATTTTCTAATCCCAGCAAATTTGTAAATCTTAAGTACACAAATTATGCACACCTGTGATAGATACAGCAGGGCCCAGAGGGAGCTGACCTTGGTTGCTGCACTGTCTTGCTGGCCATTCCTCAGGTGGATGTGACAGGCATCTTGGCTCCCTCTCCTCTGCGCAGGACCTGCTGCTGCACTGACTTTCCTCTCACACTCCCAACCCCCACCCTGTGCTAGTGAGCTAGCACAATGCTGCAATCACGCATGCGTGCACGTTTGCCAGGCTGCAGGGGCTCAAGGATCTTTTCTGAACCTAATGATGTAAGGCAGGCATCCATGAGCTTTAAGCTCTTTTATTACTAGTATGAGAAAAGATGGCTTTCATAACCACCTGTATAAATTGGTCAACAACAAATTCAAAGTAGTTTTGGGGGCGATATGGACCACATAACCTTAATTTATATTCCACTTTAGATCTGCCTAGGAAGGGGTGCTTAGGAAAATATAACCCAAACTGGAGAAGGTACAAAATGCTAGACACTTGAAGTACTGGCAGCAGAAATCACTAACAAATAAAAGATGCTACATTAAAACATTCTGCATAAATTAGGTTATTTATTTTTTTAATTAATTTCTTTATTTATTAAAATTGTCCACCTCCTCCCCACCTCCCTTTTCCCTCCCCCTCCCCACTTACCCCTCTCTCTCTAGTCTTAAGAGCAGTAGGGTTCCCTGCCCGTGGGAAGTTCAAGGTCCTCCCACCTCCATCCAGGTATATAAAGGTGAGCATCCAAACAAACCAGGCTCCCACAAAGTCCGTCCATGTAGTAGAATAAAAACCCAGTGCCATTGTCCTTGGCTTCTCAGTCAGACTTCATTGCCAGTCACGTTCAGAGTGTCCATTTTGATCACATGCTCCATCACTCCCAGTCCAGCTGGCCTTGGTGAACTCCCATTAGATCAGTCCCACCGTCTCAGTGGGTGGACGCACCCCTCGTGATCCTGACTTCCTTGCTCATGTTCTCCCTGCTTCTGCTCCTCATTTGGACCTTGGGAGCTCAGTCCAGTGCTCCAATGTGGGTCTCTGTCTCTATCTCCATCCATTGCCAGTTGAAGGCTCTATGGAGATATGCAAGATACTCATCAGTATGACTATGGGACAAGGCCAGTTCAGGCACCCTCTCCTCTGCTGCCCAAGAAACCATCTGGGGACCTCTCCTTGGACCTGGGAACCCCTCTAGAATCAAGTCTCTTGCAGGGAAGTAATTTTTTTATTTTTAAAATTTCAAGTGTATTCAGGTAATGTGATATCCTTACCATGGACATGGATACAATAATTGTTTTCATAAAAGTGTTGGGTTACACTCAGTGGTGAAATTTCTTTACTCATTTTCAAAAAATACTTCCCATGCTCTAGATTTTATTTTTATTTATTTGTTTACTTCTGAGTCAGTATCTCCCTGTTCCAACCTTGTGGGAAAACAGTTTGTAGATGATGCTGGGGTTAAACCCAAAAATACCCACCAGCTTCTGCTTTTTGAAGTGCAGAAAGTAAAGGCACAAGTTATCAGGATAAACTGGAGTTTATTATTTCGAATTGTGTGTATGCGAACTTCTCTCTCTCTCTCTCTCTCTCTCTCTCTTTCTCTCTCTCTCTCTTTCCGTGTGTGTGTGTGTGTGTGTGTGTGTGTGTGTGTGTGTGTGTGTGTGTGAATTTCCATATAGAGGTGTTAATGAAGTGAATTTGTTCATCTCCAGAGCTGTAGCTGTAGCACTTATGAGATTCCTGGCACGGGACTGGGAACTGGACTCCAGCCCTCGTGCAGAGCAGAAGTTGCAGCTAACAACAGACCTATGTCTCCAGCTCTGCTCTTTACTTTTACGCCATGGTAAGTTAGATTCCTATTGAACGTGCATATAAGCAAACTAAAATCTAGATAAACTTGTGAATTTTATTTTCTTTTTGGTTTCTAAGACAAGATTTCTCTATAAAACAGTCCTGGCCACCATGAATCTTCCTCTATAGACCAGGCTGACCTTGAACTCACAGAGATCTGTCTGCCTCTGTCTCCTGAGTGAAGGAATTAAAGATGTGCATCACTACTGCCTGTCAATTCCTGAATTTTAAATATACATACATTTCATTTTTTCAATAAATGTATCTATGATATTGAAATAGTAATATCCCTGGCCGCAAGCCAAAGACTACTTGGTAAAGAAAACTCCATATTGAGTTCCAAATGCACTTTGGATTGAAAATCAACCATGCACACTGTAACATCAAGGATGGATGGAAGAGAAAGGAGGAGAAGAGAAGGGGAGAGGGAAAAAGTAGAAGAGAACTTGAGGGAATGAGATAGTTGAGATGGAGGAAGGCCAGAGATGAGAGCAAGAAGAGAGATATCTTGATTGAGGGAGCCATTATAGGGTTAGCAGAAACCTGGCTCTAAAGAAATTCCTAGGAATCCAAAACGATGACCCCACCCAGGACCCTGGGCAAGAGAGGAGAGGGGGGCAAATCTTGACTTGTCCTGATGCTTATCTTAAATCTCACCATAGAGCCTTCATCCAGCATCTGATGGAGGCAGAGGCAAAGACCCACATTGGAGCACTGAATTGAGCTCACAAAGTCCAGTTGAAGAGTGGAAGAAATGAAAATATGAGCAAGGAGGTCAAGACCATAATGGGTTCACCCACTGAAGCAGTTTGCTTGAGCTAATGGGAGCTCATCAGCCCCAGCCGGACAGGGAATGAAAAAGCATAGGACCAAAATAGTTCCCCCGAATGGGGGTGACAGTTGCATGGCTGGGGCAGACTGAGGGGCCACTGGCAGTGGCACCAGGGTTTTTCCATACTGCATGTACTGGCTTTTTGGGATCGTATTCTCTTTGGATGTATACCTTGCTCAGCCTAGATATAGTAGGTCTTGGACCTACTATATCCCAAGGCACATCCCAAGGTAATGTGCCTTATAGTCTCTGAGGACAGGATGGGGTGTGGTGAGAGGGTGTTTGGAGGAAATGGGAGGAGGGGAGGGAGTGGGAACTTGGATTGGTATTTTTTAAATCAAATAAATTAATACAAATATGACTTTTAAAGGAAATTTATATTTTTCATCAGTAATGTTGGCTACTTCAAACAGACATAAGATAATCCTCTGGAAGTAAAGTGCCCAACAAGGTTTACTAGTCCAGTTTGAAGAGGAAGAAAAAAAACGTACACAGGGACTCCTCCAGAAAATCTTTCATTGGTGGTAGATAAAGCAAACATTGCCCTAGCCTTTGCTTCATTCATCTCCCCTTTTCCACCTAATACTTGCAGAAAGAGAGCCTCTGAGAACCCCATCATGCTGTGTCTGTGGAGTTAGGGGAAGGGGAGAGAAAGTGTAGCTACTGTAGCAGCCAAGTGAAGAAGAGCTGCCATTCCCCTTGGTCAGAGGTGAACAAGCTCTTATAATCTACACTTACAGCAGGAGGGCAGCTGTCTCAGCTCCTGTGCTTGCATGCCCAGCTCCCTATCTCCTGGCAGCACTATCAGGAGCTGTCCCAGTGTGGCGGAATTTGCTGCAGGGTAGGAATGAGCAGATAAGGATGCTCCTATCTCAACTTGTGCAATGCTGTGAGGAGGGGATGAGCACCCTGAAACCTGCTGTGCTCCTGCTGTAGAGTCAGTCCCTCTGCAGCTAGAGCCAGATTTTGAAAATGTTAATGTATGCTGAAAAAATACTCCTGTACCCCTGCAATCTCAATATACTTTCAAATATTGATTCCTGACATGAGATAGCTAAAGAAACTACAGTGCAGTAGACTTGTTTTGTAAAAATTGTGAGAGGATGCCTGCCGGCAAGTTTTCAATCAGTCTTAGTTCTTTTGTTATTATGAAAGATGGTGTGTCCCTCAATAGCCCTATCTGGCCAGGAAGCTGCTTTGTAGGCCTTAAACTTGGGCTATTCCATGAGCATCTGCCTCCTAACACAGAGATTATAAGTTGTTCAATTTTGATTAGTCTGATTTCTGGATTTTACACAATACTCACAAAATTCAAGGATTATATGGAAGTCAGCAAAATAAGAAAACCAAGAAAGATTTTTTGTCACCTATTAATATATTGTAGGTCAAGGTGGCATAAGTGTACTGTAGGACCTAAAGAAATACCTGTATTTTTAAATAGAATACAATTTTAGTCATATAATTTATAACTAAATTGTGTAAAATTGTTAATATGTTTGCTTCGGATGCACTGAGTTGGTGAGATCCTGACTCAAGATACAGAAAGTCAATATTTAGTGTAAAGGCCAATGCTAAGGATTCCCAACTTGGCAAAAAAAGTGCTAAAAATTAGCAGCTTTGCTTTACAGTATTTTTTCCAAAATATAATTTGTTTACATATATATAAACACACACACACACATATATATGGACATATATGTGAAGTGTGATGGAAACATGATTCTTTTTGTTGCTGTTGCACTTTCTTTGAGACATGGTTTCTATTTGTAACGTCAACTGTCCTGGTACTAGTTCTATAGACCAAGATGGCCTTCAACTCATAAAGATCCACTCTGCCTATGGAGTGCTTGGATTAAAAAAAAAAGTTTGCCACCACTGCCTGGCTGGGAACATTATTTTTACCTTGCAAGTGAACAACTGTCTTAGTTATATTTTCTGTGACTAAGATAAAATACCCTCCCACTTAGGTAAGAAAGGTTAAGTTTGGTACACATAATCCCATCATTGTGAAAAAGTCACAGTGGCAGACTTGACTCAAGTGGTCAATCTTGATCAAGAAGCAGAGAGCAATGAATGATAGAGCTCAGCTACTATACTTCATTTTTGTAATGTCCTGAACAGGTCTTCCCATCCCAATTAAATTAATGTAGATAATCCTGCTCAAGCAAGACAGAGATTGGTGTCCATGTGATTCTTGATATCAAGTTGAAATAGAGAATAGCCATCTCAGCGGCATGTAAGAATAAAACTAATTGTATGATGTGTGTGGAAGCATCTATTCTATGTTACTCTACAGATAAATCCATGCCTTTGTACTGTGTGCTTTTGATTCTATCTCTAGCATTGACAATATTGTTAGCTGGGCAAGGTACTTAAAATTCTGTGTACTACTTACCACATTTGTATAAAGAAGAGTATTTATTCTGACCTATTTCAATAACTAGTGAACATGAATATATAGAACTGTCCTAGTAGTAAGGAATTATTGGATCTTAACATTCAACGAAAGGGTACAGGGTACACTATCTGGAAATGTAAAAAATTGTGTACTTATTGTTCTTATCATTCCTGACAGAAGTCTAATATGTGTGCCCTCATTTTTCCCATAATCCCTCCTTTTCATTGCACAGAAATCTAGCTTACATATGATAGGCATTTTATTCATGTATCTTGGGCTTGTACTTGGCTCTGAATATTGGCATACTCTCCTTGTTAATCTTCCCAACACATAATTTCTTTTGTGCTTCACCCTCTCTTTATTTTTGGATCTTTGAAAAAGAGTGCCATTATGTAATGTAGGCGAGCCTCAAATTTGTAATAATGTTTTGGCTTCTATCTCTTGAATGATATGATTACAGGTATGAGCCAATATGCCCAAAATTCTTTTCCCCACTTTTAAATGTGCTGTTTGTTTTTTATCATTAATTACTTTTACAATTAAAATTTTATTATCAGAGTCCAGACATGGTGGCACATACCTTTAATTCCAACTCTTTAGAGGCAGAGGCACATAGTTTGTTTTGTGTTTAACTCCAGCCTGGTCTACACAGTACATTTCAGGCTATCCAGGATTACATATTGAGACACAGTCTTAACATAAACAAAAATAATTAAATAAAATTAAAATACTAGTATCAAAATATTCTTTCTGGCCTTCTATGTCTTGAGTGGGAAGAGCAGGTGGTTGAGCAGCAGCTTATATCTCACACCACAAAAAGGAAGCAGAGAGACCTAACTTGAACTATCATAAGCTTTTTGAAATGTCAAAGACACATAAAAGTACTGGCTTATAAATGACAGCTATAACCAAGGAAATAATGAGGATATTTTAACTTCATTGTATTGGAGAACAAATTTTCTGAAGAAAGCATGGTAAAGCTACCTTCAAAGAATCCAGGGAAAAGATTAATAAAGATAAGTACTTAAAGGTTTGTACTATATAAAAAAATAGTCCTTTCATAAGGGACCATGAGTGACTTCCATTGTAGGGTAGTAAATACAGAGTGGTAAGAAGTGTGAAAGAGAAACTGTGGCCCAAAAAGTATTACACTTGGCTAAGGATGGGAGAATAGTTTAGGGGAAATATGAGGAGTACTAAGTAGTGATAATGAACTTTTAAAGATTTTTTTGGAAAAACTACTCCTGAAGAGCTTCCATACCTGTCTGTCTATCTGTCTGTCTGTCTTTCTGTCTGTTTGTCTGAATAAGTAAATAGTTTAGATGGATTCACATGTCTGTTTTTATTCAAAATCCATTTGACTTGCATTACCATAGTTCTATAGTACAACCTGATATCTTCCATTTGTGTAAAGTTAACACAATACTATCCCACACAATTTTACCCTTGCCAAGTGACTCACAAACCTAACTCTTGAAAGTATTTTTCCTTTCTTGCTTTTCCTCATAAACTCACATTAATAAATATATCACAGCATAAAACATTGTAAAACACGTTAAAGGTCAACAGCCTTACAAATTCAAACACCTTAAAAAATCAGTATTTTACCACTGAGTAGAACTCTAATGTGTATATGTGCCACACTTTCTTTATTCATTCTTCCATTGAGGGGTACCTAAGTTGTTTCCAAGTTCTGACTATTACAAATAATGCTGCTATGAACATAGTTGAACAAATACTTCTGTAGTGTGATTGGGCATCTCTTGGGTATATTCCCAAGAGTGGAATTGCTGGATCCTGGTGCGGGAGAATTGTCTGTATTCTGTCAATCATTTATTTTAATAAAACGCTGATTGGCCAGGCAGGAAGTATAGGTGGGCCAACCAGGCAGGAAGTAGAGTTGGGGTAAATGGGAATAGGAGAAGGCTAGGGAGGAGAAAGCTCCCTCCTGCATTCCTGTCCAGATCACTGAAGAAGCAACATGTGAACTGACAGCTGGAAAAGGTACTGAGTCACATGGTTAACACAGACAATAATTATGGGTTACCATAAGATGTAAGAATTAGTTAATAAGTAGACTAAGCTAATGGGCCAATCAGGAAGCAACATGTGAGCTGACAGCTGAAAAGGGTACCAAGCCATATGGTTAACATAGATCAGAATAATGGGTTAATATAAGCTATAAGAGTTAACAAGAAGCCTGAGCTAATGGCCCAATCAGTTTATAATCTTATGGAGTCCTGTGTGTGATTTTCTTTGTGGCTTGCCGGCTGTGGGGTACTGGGTGGGCAGATACCCCAACAAGCAAGCCGGCCGTCATGTTACAGGATCCTGAGGTAGGTTGACTTCCAGTTTCCTGAGAAACTGCCACACTGATTTCCAAAGTGGTTGCACAAGTTTGTATTCCCACCAGCAATGGATGAGTTTTCCCCTTGCTCTACATCTTCTCCAGCATAGGTTATCATTGGTGTTTTTGATTTTAGCCATTCTGACAGGTATAAGATGGTATCTCAAAATTGTTTTAATTTGCATTTGACATCTTGAATTTTGCATGCAAATGGATGGAAATAGAAAACACTACACTGAGTGAGATAACCCAGACCCAAAAAGATGAATATGGTATGTACTCACTCATTAGTGGATTCTAGCCATAAACAAAGGACATTGAGCCTATAGTTCGTGATCCTAGAGAAGCTAAATAAAAGGTGAACCCAAAGAAAAACATATATAAATCCTCCTGAAATTGGAAGCAGACAAGATTGCCGGGCAAAAGTTGGGAGCATGGGGGTGGAGCGTACGGGGGAAGGGGAGAGGAGGTAGAGAAGGGAGAAAGGGAGGATTGGGGAGAGTTTGGGGGAGTGGGATGGTTGAGATGGAGGAAGGGTAGATATGGAAGCAGGGAAGAAGATATCTAAATTAAAGGAGTCATTTTAGGATTGGCAAGAGACTTGGCTCTAGAGGGGTTCCCAGGTGTCCAAGGGGAAGTCTCCAGCTAGGTCCTTGGGCAGTAGAGGAGAGGGTGCCTGAACTGGCCTTGTCCCATAGCCACACTGATGAATATCTTGAATTTAACTTTAGAACCTTCTTCCAGCGATGGATGGAGATAGGGACAGATACCCACATTGGAGCACTGGACTGAGCTCTCAAGGTTCAGATAAAGAGCAGAATGATGGAGAAGATGAGCAAGGAAGCCAGGACAGTGAGGGGTTGGTCCACCCATTGAGACAGTGTGACTGATCTAAGGGGAGTTCACCAAGTCCAGCTGGATTGGGACTGAACGAGCATGTGATCAAACTGGACTCTCTGAATGTGGCTGATAGTGGGGACTGACTGAGAGGCCATTGATAATGGCACTGGGTTTTGATTCTACTGCATGTACTGGCTTTTTGGAATCCTAGTCTGTTTGGATGCATACTTCCTAGGCCTGGATGGAGGGGGAAGGGCCTTAGACTTCCCACAGGGCAGGGTACCCTGCCCTCTCTTAGGACTGGAAGGGGAGGGGGGAGGGTGAGTGGGTGAGTGGGAGGGAAATGGGAGGAGCGGAGGAGGTGGAAATTTTGAATGGTATTATTCATAAAGCAAAAAATATAATTGACAGAAAAAACTAAAAAAAACCCAGTATTTTAAAAAATATTCAGTGTCATTTATATCAGATTGTTTCTGAAGCTCCCATATCTCATTTAAAAAAATATTTAAAATCTCTCAATTGTGGGCCCCTGTAAAATTAAAAAAAATAATCACTTTCTTACTTTCTTGAAGAGGGAATAATCAAGGAATAAACTGAACAAACCAAAATCAATCTCCCCTGTGTAAAATTTCAAAACCTAATATCTGGGGTCAACTCACTATTTTTGGTGGTCTTCCTAGGTGTTTGGGTCTCTTCTCCATCTCTGCCCTTGAAAACACACATACCTTGTCTTCTAGGCTCTGGTTGACTCTACTTCATTGATGCTACTAATCTTGGTGGCCATATCCTGGTATTCATACATGAAAACACTGGACAGCTGTGGTGAAACTGGACTACACTTTGATTAAGAGCACCTCTTGTGTTCTCTTTAGGGCCTCCACTACTGCCACACAGTACCATTTCACAACATGACTCCTGCAAGACTTCAAAATCAGTGCCACTTATGGGGCTCCTAATTTCACAGCATCAGTAGACTCAAACTTGTCCATTTCTGGAGTTGCCCAGGAAGAAACACTTCCTAGAACTCTTCACCTCTATGACCCTGCTGGTCACTCGTTGATCAGAATTGATTGTTTAGCCCCAGGTGGCCAGCATCCATTATCCAGCAAGGCAAAGAGGTCACTTTAGCAATTCCGACATCTTGTTAATCATAGCTCATTCTTCATCCTCAGCTACCTAGAACCAATCATTCTTAATGCAAATGTCCAGGTAGAGTCTTTCCTTCCATCTGAAACTTCGCAACCCAGGGCTTTGTTGTTTTCATTGCTCTCTATATTCTTATTGCCCAAACTCCAATAGAACATTTCACTGAGTTCTTACCACTAATGTTTTTTATAGCCAAAGTGCCCAAGTCTTCCAGACTCTGCAAAGCAACACATTCTGGTCTGTCCCTGTATTGGTACACTATCCTGGTATAAACATGTGATACTTAGGGCTACTCTTCCCTACATCCTGATCACGGTGGCATGTCTTTAAAATAGAGATTTCCTCCTCATGATGACTTTAGGTTTTCTCGTGTAGTATAGGAGGTCTTTCTGTCTATGTGTAGCTTACATTGGTTAATGAATAAAGAAACTGGCTTGATCTATAGCATCAGGGAAGGAAGGTTTAGTTAAGGAAGATGCCATGGATCCATTGCTGGAGATAGACATGCTCAAAATTTGCTGATAGGCCACAATCTCCTGGTGATACACAGATTAATGGAAATGGGTGGCCAGGAAATGAACTAATGACCTCCTACAACAGCCTAGTACATTTTTGAGTTTAAAGCCAGCCTGGTGTACAGAGCAAGTTTCAGGCAAGCCAAGCCAGGGCAGTAAACAAAACTATGGAAAACAGAGAGTTGGTGAAAATGTAATTGAATGAGGGCAGCATTTTCCATCCCTGACAAGAAGAACTTGGAGGCTTTGGGCACACGGTACTGATTTTAGAGTTTAGCATAGATAAAAGAGGCTATGCAGTTTGTGTCCACACCTAAGGAAAATGCTGAGGTTGAGCAGAAATCAGGGGTTTCCAAGATTGGGGGTCAAGAGATACCATTTCATGAAGCTTTGACATTGAAACCTGGATTGCCTTGGAGAACCCAATATGTTAAAGATGTCAGAGTAATAGGATTTCTGCTAAGGATAGCTACTAACAGGGAATGTCAGCAGCCCTAGAGAAAGAAGTGTGGTGCAGTCAACAGAGCTGAATAAAGATGAAGACATAAAGAGGGTTTTGACATCAGACAAGGAGAAAGAATTTGGAGTTTTCCCAGATGGCTCATACAGTGAGCCACCCCTATTAAATGTTTTCCTTATAAGAGTTACCATTGTCATGGTTCTTTTTCATAGCAATAGAAACCTTAACTAAAACACTGGAGGATTTAAAACAACATCAAAACACTCAGTTTTCTATTTCACAAGAAAAAATTTGAAATTAGGTAAGGTAAGTGGAATGATAAGAAATTTTTCCTTGAGTAAATTAACTCCAGCAGCTGGGGAAATCTTCCAACTGAAAGATTTACAGTGGCATGACCCTGGCAGGTACTCTGGTGGGTGAAAGGCCACAGAGGGTCAGGGGCAGACTGATACGCAGAGAGAGCTTCGGTATAGAGTTTTATTTAGTGGGTATGGTGAAGGATATAAGGGTAATGGAATTATAGAGGGAAGAGAGAAAAAGAGTGAGAGAGAGAGAGAAGGGGAAAGGGAGAGGCAGTGGTTAACTCTTCAGAAGAAGGAGAGGCAGAGAGAGGGAGAGAGGGAGAGAGAGAGAGACAGAGGAGAGGAAGAGAGGCAGGAGGTGAGTTTAGCTTGCATTGGTGAGCAGGGTGATATTGAGGGTGGGTGGGTCTTAAAGGGACAGGGTACCCAGGTTACAGGGAAGGGCATCTGAATTATAACATTTTCACCTTTCTCTTATCATAAAAAGACAAGGAGATATGGTCAACAGCTTAAGGGGGATGGAGATATTGATTTCTCAACTACTTCCTGCTGATTGGTGGTCATTGGAGTCTTAGGACACCTGAGAAAGCTGGGTGTTGGTCACATTCTGGGGTAGCTGGTTGTGTTTCTCCTGTCCAGAATTTGTGATGTAGAACTGTTCAGTGTCTCTTTGACATGGCAGTGTGTTGGCAGAGCAGAGGACAAGGTTAACGTTAGGAAGAAAAAATTTTCTTTAACTCCTTGTAAAGAACATTGGGGGAGAGGACAGTGTCAGGACTAGGGAATTGAGAGAGGGGTATATCTGATCTCTTTCAGGGGAGAGAGGGGTGCATCTGACTTCTTTAAGGTGAATGCTTCAGTTAGATCTATGGAACTCACAAGAACTTTGTAAATTCTTCCTCTCTTCCTCTCCTCTGTCTCTCTGTCTCTGTCTCTCTCTCTCTATCCCTCTCTTTCTCTGCCTGTCCTTCTTCTGAAGAGTTAACCACTGCCTCTACCTTTCCCCTTCTCTCTCTCTCTCACTCTTTTTCTCTCTTCCCTCTATAATTCCATTACCCTTATATCCTTCATCATACCCACTAAATAAAACTCTATACCGAAGCTCTCTCTGCATATCGGTCTGCCTCTGACCCTCTGTGGCCTTTCACCCACCAGAGTACCTGCCAGGGTCATGCCACTGTAAATCTTTCAGTTGGAAGATTTCCCCAGCTGCTGGAGTTAATTTACTCAAGGAAAAATTTCTTATCATTCCACTTACCTAATTTCGAATTTTTTCTTGTACAAAGAGTTTGTACAAAGAGCAGCATATTTCTGCCAGAATGACTATGACAGATGTTTTTGCCCAAAAAAAAAATGTCTTTAGAAAATGACCCAAGAGAACTCAAAATCTTGATAAGACTATGAAAGGCAGCATGAGAGAGAAATTTGATAGCTTGTATTTGTCCTCACACCTTTATAACTTGCAGGTGCAGACTTTAATTGCCTGCATTTGTCTATCTTAAAAAGCATTTTCTTTAGGACATGGTAAGAAGCTATACTGAAATTTGTTAAGTGAGGTTGTCCTTTTAAACTGAAAAAACATCTCAGCCATCAAATCACATCGGAGATCTTTGAGAAGAATAGAATTTTACTTGATTATTGAATAAAAAAACAGAGTACTTACTGAATTGACTACCTAGAGCCACTCCTCAGGTTTCTCCATTGTTGTCAAGGGCAGGAGCACCCGGGTTGTGTTTGTCTTCTGTTGGCGTAGGCCTCCCAGGCTTTAGAAGACCCTGTGGATTAGCAAATATGAAGGAAGACAAGCCTAACTTGGCCTGAGCAGTTAGACTATCAATTTTAGTTATTAGGTCCACTATTTGGAAATCTTCAGGAGTTTAGATCAACCCAGTGGTTAGCGCATTATATGATAAAGCGAATTGTGGAGAGATGTTGTTCTCTGCCCGTCTGTCTTCTGTCTTCTTTTGAAAAAAAACGGGATGCTGCTGCAAGAAGTCAAATTCTCTCCTTGTTATGAAAATCCTTTTAATAATTAAACATTTAAATGCCATATTCCCCATGATCTCTGAGAGTTCAAGAGGTATTTGTTGGGGATATATTTTAAGTTATGACCACAGTATAGAATCTGCCTGGAGATCTCTGTCCAAGCTTGACTGTACTGGTTTTTAACTTAACGTGTGATCTGAGTGACAGGACCAATAAAAAATTTACCGGTGGTGTGATGCTGGCAGGTACCCGGATGGGTGGGAGACCACAGTGAGTGGGAGACAAGCAGATATACCTTGTGGAGGGAGCTGGGATACAGAGTTTATTTAGTGAGTATTGGGAAGAATAAAGGGTAAGGGGAATGTGGAGGGAAGAGGGAAATGAGAGAGAGAGAGAGAGAGAGAGAGAGAGAGAGAGAGAGAAGGAGAGGAGAAGGGGGAAGCAGGAAAAGATAGAGAGTTCAGAAGAAGGACTTCGGGAGAGAGAGAGAGAGAGAAAGGAGAGGTGAGGAGGCAGATTAGTTTGCCTTGGCATAAAGGGGGAGATTGAGGGTAGGATGATCTTGTCTCTTAAAGGGACAAGGTACCCAGGTGACATGGAAGGACAGCAGAATTCTGACATTTACTTGCTATGGGCCTCTGGAACCTTATGAAATGTATGTTTGTTCATTTAAGAATGTGGATATTCCCCCCATATCCACACTGTTTCTAGACTTACTGATTGGCTATAATTAGTGTCCCATCAATCCAGGCTTAGGAACTTCTCATCGATCATTCTAGTAAAGTATCCTAATTAATCATGAAAATCAGAAAAATATTCATTCATTAGAGTTAACATAACCATATTGCTCCTGTACACTACATGATTGACACAATGACACTGACAAGGGTTTCTTTTTAAGATCAATCAAACTGTGTTCAGGATCTTGGTTCTGATTCAGGACCCACCTATGTGCTACATATTAGTTATTAGGAACATAGTTAAACAATTTTAGGAAGAACCACAGACTTGACAACATACTAATTTTTTGTTTTGCAAGGTATATACCAGGCTTCCCTTTTTTCATTTGACTTTTATCTAGTGATTACTGCCAGCATGTAGCATCACCACAAACTCTGTTAGGAAACTTTTAACCTCCTGGTGTGTATTGTTGGTCAGTGTGCGTCTACTGATACACAGGACAAGCTTGCCTAAAATTTGCACTAGACCACCCTGTGAACATATGATTTTCATTCCCCCATAAATCTGAAATGTTTAAATTTTGTATGACTGAATGTGAATTTACCAAGAAAACCAATAAGGGAAAGAGCAACAAAGGTAAACCATTACTAGAATATTTGTGGGAATATTCACAATCACACATATACACACTCACACACTCATGTATGCATGCGTCTCCTTTGAAGTACAAGAAGTAATATAAAATATCTCAAGTGGGTCTATTAAGACAGTTTAAGAAGTACAGGGACTGGGTGTTAAGCTCTTCTCTTCTACTGAACTGCAATTACCAGGACTCAAATGATAGAATCAGAGAACTGTGAAGATCAAGTTATTTTTTCTCATTTCCATTCATGCCAAGATGCATACATGTACATATTGCACTTATGGCACCCACCAACACAAACAAATGAATAAATGAACAAATGCATATTCAGAAAGTTAAAAGTGTATATAAAGGGATAAACATGGTAATTATTGATACTCAAAAATAAATGGTGTCCCATTGCTCTTTAAGTATTTAACTATTTTGTATATACTAAGTGATTTATAAGATTTGCTGACTGATCCTTGTGAAGTGTGATAATGAATACAGAATATCTGATTATCAGAATCCTGGTATCTTTGGTGAGGGTAATGTCATGTCTCTTGACACTTTTTTCAGTATCAATACATGAATAAAAAAATTACACAGAAGCCCTTCTGTCACGTTGTTCTGTGTTTCAGTTATGAAGAACAGCCCGTAGTTAGTTCCTTCAAGATTCTATCATTTGGAAGTTGGCACATTCACGTCATGGAAGACAAGGTAGATGGTCTAGGCATGGTCCCCTTAGACTTCAAATTTTTTCTCAGCTTTGGAATGTTTATCATCTTAAAGGGACAATGATGACAATGAGCATCATCTGTTGACTGATTTTCACCTGTTGATTAAAGAATGACTGATTTATGCCGGGCGGTGGTGGCGCACGCCTTTAATCCCAGCACTCGGGAGGCAGAGGCGGGTGGATCTTTGTGAGTTCGAGGCCAGCCTGGTCTACAAGATCTAGTTCCAGGACAGGCACCAAAGCTACAGAGAAGCCCTGTCTCAAAAAAAAAACCAAAAAAAAAAAAAGAATGACTGATTTAGAAGATGGGGCAAAAGAAGTATTATGTTTTGTTATGATGATGATGATGATAATGCTTTTGATGATGAGAAAATGAAGTTAAGAAAATATAAACTAATAAAGAACTCTGTAAGTGCTAATCCAGGATCAAACCACAAAAGAAAATCAAAACTATTAACATTGTGAATAACAGCTCAAGAAACTTAAAAAACAGAGTGGGAAAAATTCTCCACATTCCCAAAGTACCTAGTTCGGTTGGCAGTGAAATAAAAATGAAAGTAATGAAAGACCCAGACCCTCATACAGCACCCTGGTTTGGCAGCCATGGAGACTTACAGAAAAGACACATCAAAATGTAGCCCCCCCCCCGATCAGCAGAATGTTCTGGACCCCAAACCTTGCCCTAATTACCAGGGAGAAACTGCCAGATAGCCACCATCCTGAGGACCTAAAGTTGCCTGACTTGGCCCTAATTACTTGGGAGAAACTGCCAGATAACCTCTATCCTGAGGGTCAGATCTTGTCTGCTTTGCCTTAATAACTGGGGAGAAACTGCCAGACATTGGCCATACAGTAAGTAACCAATCAGAAGTCACAGAAGTTAGCTGGCAGGCTCTGGACTTTAATTTACTGATAATGGTGGAATCCAGAAACAGAAGTAAGAGCCCCAGGATTGTCCTCCAGGTATAGCTACCATTCTGCAGCTGCAGCTGACCAATTAACTCAGGACAGTCAATCCTGAGACTGTTCCTATGTAACTTCCAGAACACCAGATGCACCCCTTGGCTGTACCCCTAATAAATGCCCCACCCCACTGCAGCCTGTGAGTCCCTCATAGTTCACACACAGTTTTGAAAGGATAGAGAATACAAGTTAACTCACAATTCTAAAGACCTTTGCTTATCCATTGGATCTGGTTTCTTGGTGATTTGGGGTGGTCCCAACTCTGGGCACATGAATAAAGACTGAAGTTGATTTCTTATCAAAGAAGTCATGTCACCATTTATATGAAGAATTAATTCTCATTGAATGAACAGTAATCTATCTATTCAAGATCTAATCCTCAGTGGTTATGAGCTTCTCTTGTTCTTATAGAAAACATGCCTTCTTCTTTTTTTTTTACCAGAATCAATATTTTGGAATAAAACTTTCTGTAATTCTGTTACAGAGATTTATGAGAATATACCACATAATTAAAGATCAAGAATAAATATAGTACCACAAGATCATCTGAGTGAGCGACACTGACAACTTTGAACTACATTTTTGCCTTTTTAACATACTTTTTTCTCCCTTCTGTAAATAAAGTAAGTACAACATAATGTTATTTATGTGAGTGTTAGCGCTCATAGTTTTTAGAAGAAATGGTCAGAAAAGATGACATGGGCAACTATTCTTTCCTTCTTTATAAGGATGCATGAATTGAATCCCTCTACTCCAGGAATTATCTATTACAATTATCATTGAAATGAACCTTTAAAACTGTCGATCCACACTGAACACATTATGTTTTTCATTTCCCACCCGGTATTAAGTACGTTCTTCTGTATATGTGTTGCTTTTATTGGTTAATGAATGAAGCCATGATGGCCTCTTATAGGACAGATTAAAGGTAAGCAGGAAAACTAAACTGAATGATGGGAGAAAGAAGTTGGATTCAGTGAGAGTTCATTTAACCGCTGCAGGAGACTAATGTGCTGGAATCCTGCTGATAAACTATGAACCTCGGGGTAACATATAAAATAATAGAATTGGGGTTATTTGTGGTATAAGAACTGGCTCAAAATATACTTAAGCTATTGGACAAAAAGGGTAATAATACACTGTCTGTGTTATTTTGGGTCAAGGTGGTCTGGAAACAAATGAACAGGCTCTTCCTGTAGACATCATATTTCCTTTCTTTTTTTCTTTTCTTTATTTTATTTTGCTTCTCATTACAGGGTTTCTGTGTGTAACTACTGTGGCTGTCCTGGAACTCACTTGTATATCAGGTTGACCTGGAACAAAAGGAGATCCATTTGTCTCTGCCTCCCAAGAACTGGGATTAAAGGTGTGCATCACCACCACCTGGTCCATCTTTCCTTTCTTATGTTTTAAATGATGTTTCTTTAAACTCCTTTATTTCATTAGATGTTAGGAGGAACTGTGAGCAGAGGAGTCACTGATTTTCCAGCGTTAATGGACCATAAATTTTGATGAGGGAGAGACATGTAGGTAGACCAGAATTTCATAATTGATTTTTAATCACTATATTTTATATTTTGCTTAATCAAAAGAGTTAAAGGGAACGTTATTTTCTCCGTAAGTGAAGAATTAGCCTGGAAAGATAAAGATTACTGAATCACACACATCTAAATGAACACTTACATATTCTGATTTGAGTAGTAAAAAGTAGTATAAAAGACAGTTGCTTTGCTCACTCCAAATCTCAAGATAAAGCTTATTGTTTTCTCATTGTTACCTTTTTAAAAACTGTTTTTATTGGGCTACATATTTTGTGCACACTACTTCTTCCTCCCTCCCCATCTAACCTCTCCATGAATTCCATGCTCCCAATTTACTCATGAGATCTTGTCTTTTTCCACTTCCCATGTAGATTGGATCCATGTGTGTACCTCCTAAGGTCTTTTTTGTTGTCTATTTTCTCTGGGGTTGTGAAGTGTACGCAGGATTTTCTTTGCTTTATGTCTAGAAGCCAATTATAAGTGAATAATCTCATTGTTACTACTATTGTGATGAGATCTAAATTTTTATAACTCTAAGTCACAAGCCACACAAGAGCCTTGGCATAGTGTCATCCTTGAAATGAAAGAACCATCTTATTTCATAGATGATTGTAGATAGAGTCACTGTATAAGTCTTCCATGTTATGATACAAAGAAAGGAAATCCATAATGACTATTGGCAATAGCATTATAAATGTTTGACAAATTACACAGAAATTTATATGGGACCATGTGAATATACAAAGCACAAACTGTCTTGAGAAAAGCACATTCATAGAAATCTATTTCATAATTTATCTCAACATAAGAGCATCAGGAGGTTGGGGTACTTGTATAAAGACTCTATGAATCAGGTAACTATGTTGTGGCAAACAAATGTTCAAATAAGATGTCAACTTATTTTGAAAGATTGACAAGGCGTTGAATTATAGAATATTCTTTTTATTTTCTCACAACTGTACCTTGGAGTATCTGACGTTCACATGCAAACTTATGTTTCATCTCACAGTGCAATTTCAACTGACTTAAGAGTTCATACTCTAGGTGATGATTATGATGATTTTCATGATGAGAAAATGAAGTTAAAAAAGTAAAAATTAATGAACAATTCCGTAAGTTTTACTCCAGGTTCAAAACAGAAAAAACTCTAAGTGATTAACACCATAATTCATAGTTCATGAAATTTAAGAAATATGGGGGGGATCTCAAAATGCCCAAAGGACTTAGTTCTTTTGACATTGAAACAAATATGAAAGTATTGAAAAGTCCATACCCTCACCAAGCCCCCCACTTTGGCAGCCATGAGTGCTTACACAGAAGATACAGCAAGATGCACGGCCCTGACTCAGCAGGATGTGCTGAGTCTCTGGTCTTACCCTAATCACTGGGGAGAAACTGTCACGTAGCCTCTATCCTGAGGGCCTGACCTTTGCTTGTTTTTCCCTAATACTGTGAAGAAACTGCCAGACATTCTCCATATGGAAAGGAACCAATCAGAAGTCACAGAAGTTGGCTACTGGGCTCTGAATATACTTTCCCTATATGGTCAAATGCAGCAGCAGCAGCAGTAACTGCCCCAGGGATGGCACTCAGATATAGCAACCTTTCTACAGCTGAAACTGACCAATTATCTCATGACAGGTTCCTCCAGCCCAATCCTGAGACTGTTACTATGCAACTTCCAGACCCTCAGATGCATCCCGTGACCCTACTTGGAATGAATGCCCCACCCCCAGAACTAGGGAGTCTCCTGTACTCCTCCAGCTCTCTTGGATGGATAAAGAACCCAAGTTAACTTGTAATTCAAAATTCTCTTTGCTTTTGCATTGACTCTGGTCTCTTGGTGGTTTGGGGGGTTCCAGACTCTGGGCACAAGAGTATAGACTAAAGTTGTTTTCGTTCCAAGGAAGACATGTCACCATTTATATGAACAATTAATTCCGGTTGAATGAACAGAAATCTATTCAAGATGTATGTTGTTCTTTAAGGACAATAAAAGCTCTAAAGAAGGGAAACATCCAACTCCACTGACAAATGTGGGAGTAAGTAAACTCTGTATTTTAATAAAGTAAAAAAAACAGCACTCATAGAAGAACACACAATGATATACTGTAATATTAGCATAGCTATGAGGAGAAGGAACCAGGCATCTAATGTGGGTACTACTCTCGCTGTCCAGTGGTAGGAGTCAACAGTACAGGAAGAGTTTCCATCACTGTTTCCCCTCATCTTTGCTTTTTGTCATTGTCACTTTATTTTTTCCAATAAAGATAAGGTACTTTACATGGATAACTATAGAAGAATTTATAGACAACTGATAACTGAGAGAATCAAGTAAGCAGCTCTTAGTGATCTGTTTGTTAACGTCTGCAATTTCATCCTTCCATCTCCAATGCCATCGTAACATTTCCTTCCTATGTTAAATACTTGAAGTAAAATAAAAGCTCTTAAAATATTTTAAGAGTCATCAATTTTTCGTTACACATTGTTCCAACTGTTTTATATATTTAATTTTCTACAAAACTCAGTATTAACTTGATTCTTCATGAATTTTTTAACTTAAAACATCTTTTTATACTTGTAAATCATAGAGGGCTGAAGAGAAAAAAATATTCATGGGAATGCACCACAAAATTGATTATCAATAATAAATATGGCAGCCAAGATCATCTGAATGAATATCACTGACAACATTGAACTACATATTTGCCTTTTTAACATACTTTTGTTTCTCCATTTTATAAATGAAGTAACTACAGCGTAATACTATTCATGTGACACACAATGTGTGTAAGAACTGGCAGGAAAATATGACATAGACAAGCAGTCTTTCCTTTCTATATGGAAGCAAGAATAGGATCCCTCTACTCCAGGAATTATCTATTACAGTTCTCATTGAAATGAACCTTTAAACTGCTGATCTACACTGAACACATTAAGTTCTTCAATTCCCACCCTTGTGCTAAGACCTTTTCTATATGTGTTGCTTTCATTGGTTAATGAATAAAGAAGCCATGATGGCCTCTGATAGGCCAGTGTACAGCTAGGAAGGAAAACTAAACAGAGAAAGAAGATGGAGTCAGTGAGAGGCCATTTAGCCATTGCAGGGACAGATGCGCAGGAACCATGCTGATAAACTATGAGCCTCGTGTGGTAATATATAAAAAATACAGTGTCTGTGTGGTTATTTTGGGTCAAGGTAGCCAGGAATAAACGAACAGGCTCTCACTCCAGTCATTATCTTTCTTTTCTTTCTTTTTTCCCTCTCTTGTTTTTTTAATTTTTTTTATTTTTTATTTTGCTTCTCAAGACAGTGTTTTTCTGCTTAACCACAGTGGCTGTCCTGGAACTCACTTTATAGACCATGTTGACCTTGAACACAAGGAGATCCATCTGCCTATCCCTCCAAGAACTGGGATTAAAGCTGTGTGCATGATCTATCCTTAAGCTCCTTCATTTCATTGGATGGTAGGTGCAACTGTGGTCACAGGAGTCACTGTTTCCCCAGTGTTAATGGGCCATGGGATTCTGAAATGTGGGAGAGACCTCGTGGTAGATCAGAATTTCCTTATTGATTTTCAATCACTGTCTCTTTATATTCTGCATAATCAAAAGATTTGAATGAAGCTTGTATTTTCTCAATAAGTGAAGAATTAGACTTGAAGGATAAGACTTCTTGAATTACACATATCTAAATGAACACTTACATATTCTGATTTTAGTCATAAAGAGTGAAGTAAAAGTCAGTTGTTTTGCTCACTCCAAATCTCAAGATCAAGGTTATTATGTTTTCTCATTCTTACTTTCTTTTCTTTTTTTTAAAAAAAACTGCTTTATTGAGCTATGTATTTTTTCCACTCTTCTCCCTTCTTATCCCATTCTCGTCAACCCTCTCCATGTGTTCTATACTCCCAATTACTCAGGAGATCTTGTCTTTTTCTAAATACCATGTAGATTGAATCCATGAATGCTTCTCCTAGGGTCTTTTTTTGTTGTGTAGTTTCCACGGAGTGTGATTTGTAGGCAGGATAATTTTTACTTTATGTCTAAATGCCAATTATGAGTGAATACTCTCATTATTACTTCTGTTGTGGTGAAGTATATTGTTTTTTGTCTCTGAATCACAATCCACAGAAGAGCCTTGACACCGTGCTATCCTTGGAGTAAAAGAATCATCTCATTTTATAGATGACTGTAGATATAGAAATTGCATAAATCTTTTTTGTTAGGACATGAAGAAAGGAAATTCATAATGACGGTTGGCAACAGCATTATGAATGATTGAAAAAATTAACACAGAAATTTATGTGGTACCATATGAATCTACAAAGCACAAGCTGTATTGAGAAAAGGATATTTATATAACTCTATTTCAAAATTTACCTCAAGATGAGAGCATCAGGAGGCTGTGATACATTTAAAAACTGTATGAATCAATTAACTATGTTGTATCAAACAAAATTCAAAGGAAGTGTCAACTTAAAGATTGACAAGGCAATGAATTATAAAAGATTCTTTTTATTTTTTTCAAAAGTATAGCTTGGAGAATTAGGTGTCCACAAACAACTTCGTGTCTCATCTCACAGTGAAATTTCCACTGACTTAAGAGTTTATACTCTAGGTGATGATGATGATTTGATGATGATTTGATGATGAGAAAATTAAGTTAAGAAAATGAAAATTAACAATTCTGTAAATGCTATTCCTGGTTCAAGCCAGAAAATAAAACTCTAAATGTTCATGAAACTTACAAAATAGAGGGGTAAAACTCGCAAAATGCCTAAAGGACATAGTTGTGTTGACAATTAAGCAAATATGAAAGCATTGAAAGGCCCAAACCCTCATCAAGTCCTCCACTTTGGCAGCCATGACTGCCTACTGAAAAGACATAGCAAGATGTAAGGCCCTGACTCAGCAGGATGTGCTGAATCTCTGACCTTACCTGAATCACTGGGGAGAAACTGTCACGTAGCCTCTATCCTGAGGCCCTGACCTTTTCTTGTTTTTTCCTAACACTGGGAAGAAACTGCCAGACATCCGCTATATGGTAAGAAACCAATCAGAAGTCACAGAAGTTAGCTGGCGGCTCTAGATGTACTTTCCTGATAATGGTCGAATGTAGCAACAGTTTTAGCAGTCCCAGGAATTGTCTCCTAATATAGTAAACTTTCTGCAGCTGTATGTGATGGACAAATTAACACAGAAATTTACATGTGACCATATAAATCTCAAAAGCTTGAATTTTCTTGGGAAAAGCATATTCATTTAACTCTATTCCAAATACATCTCAACGTGAGAGCATCAAGAGGTTGTGGTGCTTGTATAAAGACTCTCTGCAACAAGTCACTATGTTGTTTCAAATAAATATTTAAATAACGTGTCATCTTATTTTGAAAGTTTGACAAGGCGATGAATTATAAAAGAATATTTTTATTTTTTCGTAACTAAAGCTTGGAGAGTATGATGTCCACATAAAAATTTATGTCTCATCTCACACTGAAATTTCAACTGACTTAGGAGTCCATAGTCCGTGCCACAGCCAAGCAGTGGTGATACACACCTTTAATTCCAGCAGTGGGGAAACAAAGGAACGTGGATCTCTATGATTTTGAAGGCAGCCTGATGTTAAGTGTTAGTTCCAGGACAGGCTCCAAAACTGCAGAGAAACCCTGTCTTGAAAAACCAAAACCAACCAACTAACCAAACAAACAAAAAAAACTAAAATAACCCCAAAAACCTAATGCCCTTCAAAAAACCAAAAAAAAATTAACCCAATAATTTCATAGTCCTAAAACTACAGTCTAAAATAATATACCTTAAACCCCATAAAAGAATACCCAAAAAGAAATTTTCTTTCTTAGAATGTAGAATAGACAACACGTCTTATTTATTACATAACTTACTAAAACTTTATGAGGATGTTCAGGAAATATGAACTTTTGTTAGGTTAAATATCTTTAATAGGAATAAAGGAGTATTGCATGCAATCCAGATACAGGAAATATTTAGGAATGTAAGTGAAAAAAGACTTAGTGTGTGTGTATGCGTATGCTTTCCCTTAAAGATACTACAATTTAAAATACTGAAAATGCAGACTATACAATGTATACAAAGAGAAACCTGGGATGAAAATTATCCAATGAGAATTGGAAAAGTAATAATAGGAGCATTCCCCAGAGCTCACTATTTAATGCTGTGACAGAAACATTAAGATATCCTGCCTTAAACGTGTGACAATAAATTCCAATATCTGCCTCAGTTTTACTGGAAATTTTTCTAAGTAGACCAAATTTATTTCACAAATATGACATTTTTTTCCTGCCAGTGGTAGCACATGCCTTTGTTTCCAGCACTTGGGAGACATAGGCATGATGGTCTCTGTGAGTCCAAGGCCATCCTCTACTACAGAGCCAATTCTAGGACTGGATCCTTACCTATTGAAAAGCTATGTCTAGAAAATAAAATAAAAATGTCAATTGCACAGACAGATTTTAAAGTGACCTAATTTTATTTTCTACTAGAGTGTATCAGTTTTTGTATAGACGTATGTGGTATTCAGTGTCTGCAGATCATGGGAAGGGCAGCAGAGCCTCCTGGGACTGGTGTCTCAGATCCTTCTCAGCACAGATGTCGGGGCTATAAATTGAACACAGACTCTCTGGAAGAGTATTCATTGGCTTTAACCACTGAGATAATCTCCAGAGCAATGACAGGTTTCTTAAGGTCAATATTAATTACTAATATTAACACTCGGTCTCCATTAGGAGCAAAACATGTTCTAAAAGCCTCTATCACCTTGAGAAAAAGTTATAGACTTAATAGCTGTTTCCAGAAGTGGAAGGTTGAGGGCAAGAAGCCAGAGATAGGTAACATTTTCAGTTGGTAAGGGAGGTTCTTTCATCATCTGGTGACAAGACTCCAGCTAAGAATCTCAGCTACTTATCCAACATGTCACCATGCTCCCCAACATGAAGATCTTGAACAGAACATATATACCTGTAAGCAAGCCATCCCAAGTATTTATTTTCCTTAAAAAGAGTTGCTGTGGTCATGGTATATACTCACAGCAATAAAAACCCTAACTATGATCAAAGTTGACAACAAGGACAGCAGTATTTCTGTGAGAGGCCTGCCCATGTGTTGGCTTAGAGTAATATGGTCTTTGTGAGCTTATAGTAGGAAAGCAATGGGATGCTTTAAATGTGAGTTCACTGGGATCATGGAAGACAGTGGTGCTGAGTGCAATTTGATGAACCGTGTGGATCAAGAGGTTTCAGAGAAGAAAATTAGCATGTCCTGGAAACTGATCTTGTGATATCTTGGTGAAAAATATAGCTTTTGTTTTGCCCTTGTTTGAAGAATCAGCCTACTACTGATCCTATAGTCTCGTTATTAGTGGCAATTCTAAGTAAGATTTATGATGAAAAGGAACAAGTTAAGCACGGTCAATTACAAAATGTGAATTTTTAGTAGAAAAAGAGCAGCAAGATGTGGAATGGAGCTAAATCCAGTGTTCAAGAAGATTAATAGATTAAGAAATGGAATTTTGGGAGTGGTGAACTCAGAAGCAAGATCCCCCACAGCTAAGTTTCCAACTTGGAAAATGGAACAAAGGAAAAGCTTAGAACCAAGTGTGGACAGGCACACCTTTAGTCCTAGCACTTAGAATGCAGATGTTAGTGAATCTCAGAGTTTAACAATTACCTGGTATACAGAGGAAGTTTCAGGAGAAGCAAGCCTAGGCAGTGAACAAAGTTATGAATAACAGAGAGTTGGTGAAAATGTAACTGAATGAGGGTAGCATGTTCCATTTCTGAAAAGCTGCAGACTTTGACAGCTTAGGCACATAGTTCAGGTTGTAGGCTTTATCATAGATAAAAGAGGCTATGCAGTTTGCGTCCACACTAAGGAAAATGCTGAGGTTGAGCAGGAATCAGTGGTTTCCCTGAATAGGATCAAGAGATACCATTTCGTGAAGCTGTGACATTGAAACCTGGATTGCCTTGGAGAACCCAAGATGTTAAAGATGTCAGAGTAACAGGATTTCTGCTAAGGATAGCTGCTAACAGGGAATGTCAGCAGCCCAAGAGAAAAAGTGTGGTGCAGTCAACAGTGCTAAATATAGATGAAGACATAAAGAGGGTTTTGACATCAGACAAGGAGAAAGAGTTTGGAGTTTTTCTAGATGGCTCAGACATCATACACCATACAGCGAATCCTTTAAATGTTTTTCTTATAAGAGTTACATTAGTTATGTTTCCTTTTCATAGCATTAGAAACCCTAACTAAAACACTAGAGGATTTAAAACAAAATCAAAACACTCATTCTTCTGTTTAACCAAGAAAAAATTAGAAAGAAGGAAAATGGAATGATAGGAAATTTTTCCTTGAGTAAATTAACTCCAGCAGTTGGAAAAATCTTCTATATTCCATCTACATTTGGACTTACTGAAATATTTACACCTGCATGATCTTAGCAGGTCCCCTGGTGGGTGGGAGGCCACAGTGGATGGGAGGTAGACAGATATGGCAAGCAGAGAGAGTTTTGGTATAGGGTGTATTTAGTGAGTATGGTTAAGGATATAAGGGTAAGGGAATTAAGGGAATTATGATTATGGAGGGAGAGAGAGAAATAGAGTGAGAAAGACAGAGAGAGAGAGACAGAGAGAGAGAGACAGAGACAGAGACAGAGAGAAAGGAGAGGGAGGGAGGGAGGGAGGGAGGGAGAAGAAAGGTAGAATTAGCTTGCTTGGTGAGCAGGGGGAGATAGAGAGTGGGTGGAATTTGTCTCTTAAAAAGACAGGGTACCCAGGTCACAGGGAAGGTCAGAAGAATTATAACATTTCCATTTTTTTCTTTTTAGATAAAAAGACAAGGAGGTAGGTTCTACAGGTTAATGGGATGGGGCTATTGAGTTCTCGACTACTTCCTTGTTTGTGGTCATTGGAGTCTTAGGAGACCTGAGATAGCTGAGTGTTGGTCACATCCTGGGGTAGCTGATTGCTTTGCTCCTGTCCAAGATTTGTGATTTGGAACTGTTCAGTGCCTCTTTGATCTGGCACTGTGTTGGAAGAGCAGAGGACAAAGTTAATTTTAGGCAGAAAAACTTTTCTTTAGATCCTGGTAATTGAGGAAAAGGAGGGTGTCAGGACCACGGAATTGAGAGAAGGGTATATCTGACCTGTTTCAGGTGAAAGAGCTGTGTATCTGACTTGTTTAAGGTGAATGCTTTAATTAGATTCCTGGAACTCACAAGAATTCTTTCAGTTCGTACAAACAGTAGCACATTTATGCCAGAATGACTGGGACAGATGTTTTTGCTTAATGAAAAGTATCTTTAGAAAACGAACAAAGAAACTTAAAATCTTGATAAGACTGTGAAAGGCAGCATGAGAGAGAAATTTGATAACTTACATTTGTCCTCAGACCTTTATAATTTTGCAGGTACACACTCTAATAACCTGCATTTGTATATCTTAAAACACCTTTTATTTAGAAGATGGTAAGAAACTATACTGAAATTTGTTAGGTGAGGTTGTCCTTTTAAACTGGCAAAGTATCTCATCCATCAAATTGCATCAGAGACCTTTGAGAAGGATACAATTTTACTTGATTATTGAATTTTAAAAGACAGAGAACTTACTCAACTGACTACCTAGAGCCATACCTTAGGTTCCTCCATGTTCATTAAGGGCAGAAGCATCACTGTTGTATTTGTCTTTTGTTGGCGCAGGGCCTGCCAAACTTTAGAAGACTCTATGGATTCGGAATACTGTAGGAAGACAAGCCTACTTGCCCCGAGCAGCAAGGCTGTTGATTCTAGTCAATTTGATCCACTGTCTGAAGATCTTCAGGAGTTTAGATAAAAGGCTGTTCCACACAGTGGCTATCACTTTCACTTGATGAAGCGATTGTGGATGTTGTTCTGTGCCCATCTGTCTACTCTATTCTTTTGAGGCAATGGGTGCAGCTGTTAGGAGCCAACCTCTCTCTCTATTATGAAAAGGCTTTTAACATTTAAACATTTAAATGCAATATTCGTCATGATCTTTGAGAGGTGAGGGCTGTTCATAAGGTATATATTTTAAGTTATGACCACAGTATAGAATCTGCCTGTAGATCTCTGTCGACGAATGACTGCACTGGTTTTTAACTTAACATGTGAGCTTTATCTGATTCACAGGACCAATGAAAATTTTACCAGTGTCACAACCCTGGCAGGTATCCTGGTGGGTGGGAGACCACAGTGACTGGAAGACAAGCAGATATACCTTGTGGAGGGAGCTGGGGTACAGAGTTTATTTAGTTAATTTTAGGAAGACTATAAAAGTAAGGGGATTATGGTAGGAAGAGGGAAAGAGAGAGAAAGAGAGAGAGAGAGAGAGAAAGAGAGAGAGAGAGAGAGAGGAGAAGGAGGAAGCAGGAAGGAAGAGGCAGTACAGAATATGGTCTGTCAGAGAGAGAGAGAGAGAGAGGGAGGGAGAGAGATAGGGAGGGGGGAAGGAGGAGAGGTGAGAAGGCAGAATAGTTTGCCTTGGCATGAATGGGGAGATTGAGGGTAGGATGAGCTTATCTCTTAAAGGGTCACTGTACTCGAGTGACAGGGAAGGCCAACAGAATTCTGACATTTGCTTGCTGTGGTCATCTAGCAGTTTATGAAATGTATGTTTGTTCCTTTAAGAACAAACCCACAAATTTCCACAGTTTTTCTTGACCTACTGTCTCTTATTGTCTGTTTCCAATCAATCCAGCCTCAGGAACTTGTCCTCAGTCAATTAAAATATCCTATTTAATCATGAAATACAGAAAAAGTTCCATTCAATAGAGTTAACATCACCATATCTCTCCTGTATACTACACGATTGACACAATGACACTGACAAGGGTTTGTTTTTAAGATCAACCAAACTGTGCTCAGGATCTTGGTTCTGATTCAGGACCACCTATGTGCAACATATTAGTTATTAGGAACATAGTTAAACAATTTTAGGAAGACTCACAGACTTGACAATATAATAATTTTTTGTTTTGCAAGGTATATACCAGGCTTCCCTTTCGATTCATTTGACTTTTTTCTAGTGATTACTGCCAGCATGTAGCATCACCAAAAAATTCTGTTAGGAAACTTTAACCTTCTGGTGTAAATTGTTGGTCAGTGTGAGTCTTCTGATACCCAGGGTGTGCGTGCATAAAATTTTCACTAGAGCACCCTGTGAAAATATGATTTTTACACCCCCATAAATCAGAAATGTTTATTCTTTCAGTTAATGTAAATTTACAAAGCAAAACTATAAGGGAAATAGCAACAAAGGTAAGCCATTACTAGAATATTTGTGGGAATATTCACAATCACACATAAAAATGAAAGTATTAAAAGACCCAGACCCTCACACAGCCCCCTGGTTTGGCAGCCATGGAGACTTACAGAAAAGACACAGCAAGATGTAGGCCCCCCTGACTCAGCAGAATGTTCTAAGCCCCAAACCTTGCCCTAATTACCAGGAAGAAACTGCCAGATAGTCACCATCCTGAGGACCTAAAGTTGCCTGACTTGGCCCTAATTACTTGGGAGAAACTGCCAGATAATCGCTACCCTGAGGGTCAGATCTTGTCTGGTTTGCCTTAATAACTGGGGAGAAACTGCCAGACCTTGTCCATAAACTAAGTAACCAATCAGAAATCACAGAAGTTAGCTGGCAGGCTCTGGACTTAATTTACTGATAATGGTGGAATCCAGAAACAGAAGTAAGAGCCCCAGGATTGTCCTCCAGGTATAGCAACCACACTGCAGCTGCAATTGACCAATTAACTCAGGACAGCCAATCCTGAGACTGTTTCTATGTAACTTCCAGATCACCGGATGCACCCTCTGTCTGTATTCCTATTAAATGCCCCAACCCACTGCAGCTTGTGGGTCCCTCCTCCTTCAACCACAGTTTTGAAAGGATAGAGAATCCAAGTTAACTTGTAATTCAAAAGACCTTTGTTTATCCATTGAATCTGGTCTCTTGGTGGTTTCGGGTGGTCCCGACTCTGGGCACATGAATAAAGATTGAAGTTGATTTCTTACCAAAGAAGTCATGTCACCATTTACATGAAGGATTACCTCTCATTGAATGAACAGTAATCTATCTATTTAATGGTTATGAGTTTCTCTTGTTCTTATAGAAAACATTCCTTCTTTTACCAGAATCATTATTTTGGAATAAAACTTTCTGTAATTCTGTTACAGAGATCTAACACCCACATCTTAATTCCACAGACACCAATCCCACATGTAGTGCAAAAACATACGCTCAAGCAAACCAATTACACTCTTAGGACAAAATAAATTAATCTAAATATGTTAGATAACAAGACTTGTCAGGTAGAAATACGTTGTCTCCCTTTATTTCTTCAACAGAGGATAAGTGGTTGTCCTTACTATACTACAAAATGAAAATATTACCTATTGTGTCTAGTAAATCTGTTAAATATTCATTGCCAAGAAAATGATCTTAAAATTTCTGCTTTCTTTTTTAAAGTTGAGCTCCAACTTTTACCTATTTTTTAAGGTATATACAGAATGCTGTTAAACACACAGTACTAACTGGTTATATATGTAAATATTGACAAATTCTCAAGTAAGTAAACTCCATATTTTAATAAAGTAAAAAGAATAGAGCACTCCTATCAGAACACACAATGATACACTGCAATATACCAGGTCTCAGAAGAGAAAGCAACAGACATCTTATGTGGATACTGAACTGACTGTCCAGTGGTAGGAATCAAAGGTACAGAAAGAGTTTCCATCACTATTTCCCCCGTTTTTCTTTTTTATCATCATTAGCTTATTTTCATCCCATAAAGATATGGTAGTTTGCAGGGAAAACCATGTTAAAATTTAGAGACACATGATAGCTCAGACAATCAGGGTAACAGGTCTCAGTCATTTGTTTGTTAACTCCTGCCATTTCATCTTGCCGTTTCCAATTCATTGCAACATATCCTTCCTAAATCAGATATACGAGGTAAAATAAAAGCTGTTAAAAATATTATGAGTGATTATTTTGGGGTCACACAATCTACCAAGTGTTTCGCATGTGTAAGGTTCTGCAAGATTAAGTACTAACTTGGTTCTTCAATGCCTACATTGGTAAATAACAATTTAACGGAAATCATTCAGCCTTTCTCTAACTAATCCATTCAGATGCTATCTTTCATTGTTTTCCTGATCCCAATCATAAAAATCAATGTCACACATTAATGGAACTACTTACTAAGGAACCCTTGTAACTAAAAACATGTGAAACTGCAAATGACAATGTTCACACATTTCTAAGAAATGAAAAAATATGCAAACCTTTATTGCAACAGAATGGGCAAAAGGAAAGAACCAACTAGGAGTTAAGATTCAAAACGATTACAAAAGGAGAGATTGTCTTAAGTCAGCACATGAAGCTCTTATACTTCCATAATTGTTTCAAAAATGGGGTAAAAGTTCTTTGAAACTAGGATAATTTTTAAGTGCTGTTTTATAGCAAGCATTTGACACATTAGAAAAAGTTTGATATTGAGCCAACAAATGTTATATTGAACTAATTTGTTGGTCAATTAGAAAATAAAGAATTCGATAGATAAAGAAAAGAAGAATATAAAGCACAATACAGTAATCAAAGAGTACACAGATATTACTTATAATCTGCCAAGTTTTTATATTAAGACAGCATGGATATATGAAAAATTTCAATATTGTAGAATTTAGATAAAAAACCAATTCAGTATGTTATAATTGTACAGAAACTAGATAGTGCTTTAAATAAACAAATACTAAATATTTTTAGTGGAATATGTAACAAATATGAAATTAAGAGAAAATGAAGGAGCAAAAGATTAAAACTGACAGGAAGAAAAGTTGTGAACATGTTCTTTAGTAATTAGATGCTGAAAGACTTGGCAGCATGTTTAAGACCTGAAGGAAATTTCCAGACGTGCATTTAAATAGAACCAAGAAGAGATGAAAGAAAACTAACCTTCTCATCATTGAAGAGTCAAAGAATAATTAAATAAAATTGTAGATTCCAAAAATAAAAATGTAAAAATAAAAAAATATAGAGTTATAAGTCTAGGGGAATGAGAACAGACTGTCAGTAGATTTATCAGTAGATCAAGGATCAATCATTCATAGTGAGCTATTTTTCAGATGCTTAACAAGCCTCAGGCAGCCTAAGTCATTTCATTTTACAACTGGTGTTGTATTTACAAGGCCTTAGCTTCTCTCTGCAAACTGAGAGTAGTGTCCTGGCCATCCTTGATGAACGACAGATATGAACTGAGTTAATCTCTAGGAGACAGAGATGCATGACCTCTGGATTAGGCACTGTCTCTGTTATGGGAAACTGGCACCATCAAAGGGAAGGCATGGCGCTTCAGTATACACTTCTTGGAGGTACCAGGAGAAGCAGTGACCAAAGTGCAAATACCTTGTTTAACTAATGAGCTCTGATAATGGAGGTTATAAAGTATGGCAGTCTATAAATGAGTTTTCCCTTGTGATAATATGAAGAACTTTCTCCTATCTTCTAAGATAGCAGAACCTAAGCCTAAGAACCAAGTATTCTGACTTATCAACCCTCTGATATTACTAGCAGTCCCTTTTCTGACTAATTGCTAAAGACACCTGTTTTCCTGCATTTCGTGACTTTTGCTGTAATCTACTCTGAAACATATTTCATGATAGCTGCCTAGTTACCCCTTGACATTAGAACTCACACCCCTTCTTAGAGTCTACATTGACTGACCCATAAGTAAGGGCAAGACTGTAAAAAATTCCACTGTTCAGACCTAAAGCTTGGTGCACCTATTAAAAAAGGTGAGTTCAAAAACTAGGCTTTTGCCACAGCTTAACAGGCAAATCTCTGACTATGGTCTCAGCAAGCTGATAAGCTTCTCTGTCCCATGGTGGTTTTTTTTTTATTTTTATTTTATTTTTTATTTTCAAGCTTGCTTCTGGATTTGCTCTGATCTGGTTTCTGGAATAAAGTTTGGCTCTGGTTTATTAGACTTGGTGGTGTTCTCATCTTTTCATGACCTGCCCCCCACTCCCACCCCGGACTCAAAATCCTGACCTAAAAGTGGAAAACTAATGACTGAACCTACTATGCAGCTTTCCAATCTCCCCACTAGACCCCAGGACCTCCAACTTCCAACACAGCAGCTGAAAATGGGGCTTCCTCTTCTGCATTTGTCCAGTGAACCTGGCTTCCACAGGGTGTCAGGGGCCTGGGATTTCCCTGGATATTCAGACCTCTCTCTAACATACACATTTATTTCTTATCTCATAGTGAAATTTCAACTGACTTAATAGTTCATACTGTGGAGATGACTGTGATTATTGTGAAGATAATTTTGATGATGAGATAATGGAAGTTCAGAAAATAAAACCTAAAGAAGTAGTTAATAAGTGCTACTCCAGATTCAAACCAGAGAAATCTCTAAACTATTATCACTGTGATCAATAAATAGTTCAAGAAACTTACAAAATGGAGAGAAAAAAACTCTCAAAATGACCAAAAGACCTTGTTCTCTTGACATTGAAGCAAATTTGAAAGTATTGAAAGACCCAGACCCTCACCCAGCACCCCAATTTGTCAGTCATGACTGCCTACAGAAAAACCTCAGGAAGATACAGGCCCCTGACTCAGAAGAATGGAATGGGTCTCTGACCATGCACTAATTACTGGGTAGAAACTGCCAGACATCATCTCTCCTGAGGCCCAGACTTTGCCTGACTTTGCCCTAATTATTGGCAAGAAACTGCCAGCCATACTCCATCTGGTAAGGAACCAATCAGAAGTTACAGAAGTTAGCTTGCAGGCTCTTGGCCTGTTTTACTGATAATGGTTGAATGTAGCAACAGCAATAATAGCCACAGAAATGACCACCAGGTATAAAAACCATTCTACAGCTGCTACTGACCAATTAACTCATGAGAGGTTCCCCCAGCCCAATCATGAGACTGTTACTATCCAGACCACCAGATGTACCCCCTGGCTGTACCCCTAATATAGACTTTACCCCACTGCAGCTAGGAGGTCACTCCCATTCACCCCTTGTATTGGATGGATGGAGTATCTGAGTTAACTCATAATTTAATAGACTGCTTTTTTATTGGATGTGACGTTTGAAGGTTCTGAATGATCCAGACTCTGACCACAGCAGTATAGACTAAAGTTGTTTCTTTGCCAAAGAATTCGTGGCAATACTTATATGAAGAATTAATTCTGATGAATGACCAGCAATCTGTTCAAAATAAATGCCTCAGTGGTTAAGAACTTTTATTGTTCTTGTAGAAAACATGCTTTCCTTTCCCAGAACGAATATTTTGACACAAAAATTTCTATAATTCTGTTACAGAGATCTAACACCCACATATCAATTCCATGGGCAGCAAACCCATATGTAGTGCAAAAATATACACTCAAGCAAAACAATTACACTCATAAGACAAAATAAATTAGTCTAAATATTATTTCAGACAACAAAGCTTCTCAGGTAGAAATACTTTGTTTTCCTTCATTTTTTCAACAGTGAATAACTGGTTGTCCGTAATACACTACAAAATGGTTGCATTCCCAAAGTATACTTGGTAAATCTGTCTAGTATTTATTGCCATGAATGAGGTCTATAGAATTCATGCTTTCTTTATAAAAGTAGAGCTCAACATTTTGAATTTTTTATTTAGATATGTATAGAATGTTACTAAAAATACAGTGATAACTTGGAGAGATATGCAATATTGAGAAATGCATGAGTAAGTAAACTCTGTATTTTAATAAAGTAAAAAATAGAGCACTCATAGAAGAAAACACAATGGTACACAGCAATATAAGCATGTCTATGAGGAGAAAGAACCAGACATCTAATGTGGTTACTGCTCTGGCTGTCCAGAGCAGGAATTCAATGGCACAGAGAATTTGCATGACAGTTTTCCCTATCTTTGATTTTTGTCATTGTTACTTTATTTTTATCCCATAAAGATAGCATAGTTTACATGGATAACCATGGAAGAATTTATGGATAACAGATAGTTGAGACAATCATGGTAGCAGGTCTTAGTGATCTATTTGTTAACGTCTGCCATTTCATCTTGCCTTCTCAAATACCATTGCAACTTTTCCTTCCTATGTCAGATATTTGAGGTAAAATAAAAGCTCTTACAATATTTTAAGACTCATTATGTTTTGGTTACACATTCTATTATCTGATTTGTACAATTAATTTTCTCCAAAATTAAGTATTAACTTGGTTCTTCATCAATTTTTTAACTTAAAAGAACTTTTTTATTCTTGTGAACCATAGAACAACTGAAGAAAAAATATTTATGGGAATATACCATATAATTAATGATCAAGAATAAATATAGTACCACAAGATCATCTGAGTGAGCATCACTGACATCTTTGAGCTTTATATTTGCCTTTTTAACATATTTTTTCTCCATTTTGTAAATAACGGAAGCACAGCATAATACTATTCATGTGAGTGTTAGCACTCACAGTTTGTGGAAGAAATGGCCAGAAAAGATGAAATCTGCCAGTATTCCTTCCTTCTTTATAAGGAAGCATGAATTGGATCCCCCTACTCCAGGAATTACCTATTACAATTCTCATTGAAATAAATCTTTAAAACTGCTGATCTACATTGAACATATTTCGTTTTTCATTTCCCACCCTGGGTTAAGTACATTCTTCTGTATATGTGTTGCTTTTATTGGTTAATGAATGAAGCCATGATGGCCTCTGACAGGATAGATTAAAGCTAGGCAGGAAAACTAAACTGATGGGAGAAAGAAGGTGGAGTCAGTTAGAGTCCATTTAACCACTGCAGGAGGATGATGCCCTAGAACCATGCTGATTAAATGTGAGGGCCGTGGAAACATAAAATAATAGAACTGGGTTTATTTGTGGTATAAGAGCTGGCTCTAAATTTGCTTAAGCTATTGGACAATAAGTATTGTAACAATATTCTTTCTGTGTAATTACTTTGGGTCAAGGTGGCCAGGAAACAAATTAATAGGCTCTGCCTGCAGCCATCATCGTTCCTTTCTTTCTTTTTTTCACTTCTTTATTTTATTTTATTTTTATTTTATTTTATGTTATTTTTGCTTCTCAACTCAGGGTTTCTGTGTGTAACTACTGTGGCTGTCCTGGAACTCAGGTTGCCTTGGAACAAAAGGAGATTCATCTGCCTCTGCCTCCCAAGAACTGGGATTACAGATGTGCATCACCAGCATCTGGTCCATCTTTCCATTCTTATGTTTTAAATGACCTTCCTTTAAACTCCTTTATTTCACTGAATGTTAGGAGGAACTGTGAGCATAGGAGTCCCTGGTTTACCAGTGTTAATGGGCCATAAATTCTGATAAGGGAGAGACATACAGGTAAACCAGAATTTCATAACTGATTTTTAATCACTACATTTTATATTTTGCTTAATCAAAAGATTTAAAGGGTGCATTATTTTGTCAATAAGTGAAGAATTAGACTGGAAAGATAAGGATTATTAAATTACACAATCTAAATAAACACTTAAATATTCTCATTTGAGTAGTAAAGAGTGGTATAAAAGACAGTTTCTTTGCTCATTTCAAATCTCAAGATCAAGGTTTTTATGTATTTTCATTGTTACTTTTTTAAAAGCTGTTTTTATTGAGCTGTAAATTTTTCCACTCTCTTCCTTCTTCCTCCCTTCCCATCTAAACGCTTTATGAGTTCCATGCTTCCAATTTACTCAGGAGATCTTGTCTTTTTCCAAATACCATGTAGATTGAATCCATGTATGCCTCTCCTAGGGTCTTTTTTGTTGTGTCGTTTCTCTGGAGTGTGATTTGCAAGCAGGATTTTCTTTGCTTCATGTTTAAATGCCAATTATGAGTGAATACTCTCATTATTACTTCTATTTTCATGTCTCTAAATCACAATCCACAGAAGAGCCTTGATACAGTACTATCCTTGAGATGAAATAACTATCTCATTTTATATAAGACTGTAGATATATTCACTGCATAAATCTTCCTTGTTATGACATAAAGAAAGGAAATTCTTAATGACTGTTGACAATAGCATTAGGAATGATTGAAAAAAATTAACACAGACATTTATATGGGACCATATGAATCTATTAAGCACAAACTATATTGACAAAAGGATATTTATATAACTCTACTTCAAAATTTATCTCAATGTGAGAGTATCGGAAGGCTGTGTGGTACTTGTATAAAGACTATATGAATCATTTTACTATGTTGTGTCAAACAAATATTCAAATAATGTGTCAACTTATTTTGAAAGATTAACAAGGCAATGAATTATAACAGATTCTTTTTATTTTTTCACAACTATAATTGGAGAATTTGAAGCCCACATACAATTTATTTCTCATCTCACAGTGAAATTTCAACTGACTAAAGAGTTAATAGTGTAGTTGAAGATTATGTTGATGTTAATTATTTTTATGATGAGTAAATGAAGTTAGGAAAATAAAATAAATGAAGAAGTCTGCTAGTGCTAGTGCAGGTTCAAACCAGAAAAAAAATACCTAAACGATTAACACTGTGTTTAATAGCTCATGATACGTATGAAATATAAGGGGGGAAATATTAAAATGTTCAAAGGACCTAGTTCTGTTGACATTGAAGCAAATATGAAAGCATTGAAAGGCCCATAACGTCACCAAGCCCCCCACTTTGGCAGCCATAACTGCCTGCAGAGAAGATACAGCAAGATATATGGAACTGACTCAGCAGGATGTGCTGAGTCTCTGGTCTTACTCTAATCACTGGGGAGAAACTGTCACATAGCCTCTATCCTGAGGGCCTGACCTTTTCTTGTTTTTCCCTAATACTGGGAAGAAACTGCCAGACATCCGCGATGTGGTAAGTAACCAATCAGAAGTCACAGAAGTTAGCTGGCGGCTCTAGATGTACTTTCTTGGTAATGGTCAAGCATAGCAACAGCGTTAGCTGTCCCACGCATTGTCTCCTAATATAGTCAACGTTCTGCAGCTGTATCTGACCAATTACCTCATGGTGGATTCCTCCAGCCCAGTCCTGAGACTGTTACTTTAGCTTTTACTGGTGTTGTGTTGCTCTTTATGGTGTTTCCTGTGTTCTTAACTTTTCTATGCATTTTTTTCCTCTAATAGGTGTGCTTGGGGCTATCTTTGATTCTGTTGATTAATCTTCTAGGTGCCAATGCATCCAAAGCTCAGAGGGTTGTTCCTCATGGTAGAGTCAGTTAGTTACAGTGTTGGTCACCTCGTCTTACTGGAAATCACTCAGTGCTCCTGGGCTTTGCTCTACTCCCTTGGCATTTTCTCTCTTAAGCCCACTTCAGCCTAGGTTGCCAACTTTGACCTGTTTCTGTAAATCCTGGCCTGGATTGACTCCTGCAGAGGTCCTTGGTTTGTATTTGGTCCTGCAAAGGTCTCTGGCTTTGGTCAACTTCCTTGAAGTTCCCAGGTTCGGGTGGACCCAGAACTTCAGGGGATCTGGATAAGGTTTACTCCCTCAGAGGTCTCAGACTCACGCTAAGACCTGCAGAGGTTTCTGGTTCCTGCCTATTCCCTTTGATATCCCAGACGAAAGCCAGGACCTACAGAGGTCCTGGCTCAGGCTTACACCTTCTTGGGTCCCACACTCATGCCTCTGAAATCTCTGGTTCCTGCCCGATCCCTCTGAGGTCCCTGATTCATGACAGAATGGCAGAGGTCCTTGGCTTAGGCCCAGTTCCTTAGTGGTCCTAAACTCATGCAAAGAACCGAAGGGGTCTTGGCTAGGGTTTACATGCTTGAATCTGACAGATTCGTGTCAGAACCCTCAACGGTTACTTCCCTGTACCTGTTCTGGTGGAGTTTGCTGTCTCATGTCTACTCTGGACCAGGTTTCTGACCCAATTCTGGTCCTCCAGTCTCTCAGGATTAGATTGTCTCCTGGATTCTGCTCCTGTACAGCTTGCTTTCTCAGGATCACTCCAACCTAGGTAGCTGGTTCAGTCTCACTCCTTTTAAAGGTTTTCTTGACCAAAGTTTCCCGGTGTGACTCCCAAAATACTTAGGAACATTTTGCAAGCTAATGCTTGTTTTACACAAACAAATATTAAGACCTTATTTCCAAGGAGGGACAATTTTCGATCTGCCAGAACATGAAGATTCTGAGTTGGTTTCTTCATGGCTCCTGGATAGCATTTCTCATATTAAAAGGTGTTACAAATGCTCTGATAAGAAATTTAACACCAACATGTCTGTCAATCTTTTGAAGTAAATCGTGCATTTGCTTACATGATACAATGTTGTAATAGTGGCACAAATGTTCTGGGAGTAAGAAACCATTATTTGATTGGATTTAAGGTCCATTCCATGATACAGAACAGGTTCTTGACATTGCTCTTGTTGTCAAGTAAATGAGATTAAGTAGGACATGTACCTAGGGAAAGGCAAATACTATTCTTTTTCTGAAGAAGAAACAATACAATGAATCCTAACAGTTAGGGTTTCTTCCAACCAAATAGGCCAAGGTTCTGGCAGAATACTTAACCACCATAAGCTCTGACACTTCTTGATTCCAAGGTTGCACATGAGGCATCAATCATTCAGCCACTTACACAGCCACCCAGGGTCCTCAAGCCCTATGTGATCTATGTGCTAAGTATGATGAAAAAATACTCCTGTAAACTTTCAGTCTCAATATACTTTCAAATATTGATTCCTAGCATGAGATTGCTAGGGAAACTACAGTGCAGTAGACTTGCTTTTTCAAAATTAAAATCTCAATACAATTTATTACATAACTTTAAAAAACAATACTAAACTTCATATAGACAACCAAAAAATCCAGCATAGTTAAAAGAACCCTGCAAAGTACAAGAACTTCCAGAGGTATCGACATCACTGATTTCTAACTCTTCTACAGAGCTAAAGTAAGAAAAATTGAATGCATGAGATTTGTATTAAACAGATAGGTGAATCACTGGAATGAAATCAAAGATTGAGATGTAAACCTACAACCTAAGAAGCCTGATGTTCGGCAAAGAAGCAAAAATTATACAACAGAAAAAAGAAAGCATCTTAAATAAATGGTGCTGGTCTAACTGAATGTAATCATGTAGAAGAATGTTAAGAGATCCATATCTATCTCTCTGCACAATACTTAGGTTTAGGTGGAATGAAGGGCTCAACATAAATCCAGATACACTACACCTGATAGAAGAAAAAGTGGGAGATAATCTCAAGTACATTTGCACCAGAGACATATTCCTTAAGAGAACATCAATAGCATAGGCAATAAGACAGATAATTCATAAATGAGACCTCATAAAATTAAAAAGTTTCTGTAATGCAAAGAACACCATCAATAGGATAAATTACCTGCATACAGAGTAGGGAAAGATCATCACCAACTATACATCTGACAGATATCTGATTTCCAAAATTCATAAAGAACGCAAGAACCTAGATATCAACAAACCAAATAATCCAATTAAAATGGTGTGCATTTCTCAACAGAGAATTCTCAACAGATTTGACTATGTGAGAAACACTTATGAAGATGTTCAACATCCTTATCAATAATGGAAATGACAATTCAAATGACTCTGAGATTCCACCTTACACCTGTCAGAATGGCTAAGATCAAAAACACAGTGACAGCTCATACTGGAGAGGATGTGGAGCAAAGCAAACACTCCTCCATTGCCGGTGGAAGGCAAAACTTGTACAGTCACTTCGTAAGTCAGTGTGACTGTTTTCAGAAAACTGAGAATTAATCTACCACAAGACATGGAAGATTAATCTTTATAGTGTGTGTGTGGGGGGGTTGTGCATTCATACTTTTAATGTACGTGAAGCTCAGAGGAGATTTTGTGTAGTTAGTTTTCTACATCCACTTTTATATATGTTTCAGAGATCATACTCTAATTGCCAAGGTTGAACATCAATACCATTATCTGCTGAATCATTTCATTAGTCTTTATTTCACTGTAATTCTTTGATGGTTTTATGTATATATATTAAATAACTTAATCATTTACATTCCATTATTTCATCAATATCTATCCCTTTTTGCATTGAAATCTCTATTTTAATAAGATTCCCCTTCACTTGTATGAAATATATATATTTACTTTAATGAAATTAAATGTATATATATAGGAAATAGTGAATATTTAACATGCTCTTATTTTTTAGTTGTCAATTAAAATTTTAGATGTAGTTGTTTTCATTTTTTAGTTTTCTGTCTCTACTTCCACAAAACTCTCTGAGCCTTTGATATAACCATACATTCTCAATGTACTGATTGGACTTGGGAACTTATTCTTTCATTTTGCATTTTTTTCTTTTTTTCCTTTTTTAATTTATTTTTTTCCATTCAAAAATTTACACTTTCTCCTCTCCTCCCATTCCCCTCCTGCTCCCCCGCTCACCCTCTTCCCTCCCCCTCCCTCCTTAAGAGAAGGTAGGGAACCCTGCCCTGTGGCAAGTCCAAAGTCCTCCCAGCTACATCCAGGCCTAGAAAGCTTTGCATCCAAATAGACTAGGGTCCCAAAAAGCCAGTAAGTGCATAGAAACAAGTCCCAGTGCCTTTATCAATGGCTTCTCAGTTAGCCCCTATTGTCAGCTACATTCAGAGAGTCCGGTTGGATCACATGCTCGTTCAGTCCCAGTCCAGCTGGATTTGGTGAGCTCCCATTAGATCAGGCACACTGTCTAAGTGGATGGACCAACCCCTCGCTGTCCTGACTTCCGTGCTCATCTTCTCCCTCCTTCTACTCTTCAACTGGACCTTGGGAGCCCAGTCAGTTGCTCTGATGAGGGTCTCTGTCTCTTTTTCCATCCGTTGCGGGACAAAGATTCTATGGTGATATTCGAGATAATCATCAGTGTGATAGTGGGGCAAGGCCAGTTCAGGCACCCTCTCCTCTGCTGCCCAAGGACCTAGCTGAGGACATCCCTGTGGACACCTGGTATCCCCTCTAGAGCCAAGTCTCTTGCCAACGCTAAAATGGCTCATTTAATATAGATATCTTCTTCCCTGCTCCTTTATCTGCCCTTTCTCCATCTCCACCCTCCCATTCTCCCAAGCTTTCTCCAGTCTTTCCTTTCTCCCTTCTCGCTCCCCCTTTCCCATTCCCCCATCCCTACCCCCACCCTCATGTTCCCAACTTTTGCCCGGTGGTCTTGTTTTCTTCCAATTTCCAGGAGGATCTATATATGTTTTTCTTTGGGTTCACCTTGTTATCTGGCTTCTCTAGGATTGTGAAATATAGACTTAATGTCCTTTGTTCATGGCTAGAGTCTACTAATGAGTGAGTATATACCATATTCATCTTTTTGGGTCTGGGTTATCTCACTCAGGATACTGTTTTTTATTTCCATCCACATGCATGCAAAATTCAAGATGTCATTGTTTTTAACTGCTGAGTAGTACTCTAATGTGTATATATTCCACACTTTCTTTATCCATTCTTCCATTGAGGGGCATCTAGGTTGTTTCCAGGATCTGGCTATTTCAAATAATGCTGCTATGAACATAGTTGAACAAATGCCTTTGTAGTATGATTGGGCATCTCTTGGGTATATTCCCAAGAGTGGTATTGCTGGATCCTGAGGTAGATTGAGTCCCAATTTCCTGAGAAACCACCACACTGACTTTCAAAGTGGTGGCACAAGTTTGCATTCCCACCAGCAAAGGATGAGTGTTCCCATTACTCCATATCCTCTCCAGCATAGGTTATCATTGGTTTTTTTATATTTAGCCATTCTGACTGGTATAAGATGGTATCACCAACACCACGTCAGACAAAAGTCTGATCTCCAAAATTATAAAGAATTCAAGAAACTGGACATTAAAATTCTAATTAACCCAATTAAAAATGGGGTACTGAACTGAAAAGACAGTTCTCATCAGACGAAGTTCAGATAGCCAAAAGACACTTAAGGTTATGGTCAACCTCCTTAGCGATCAAGGAAATGCAAATCAAAACAACTTTGAAATATCATCTTACACCTGTCAAAACGGCTAAAATCAAAAACACCAATGATAGCCTATGCTGAAGAGGATGTGGAGTAATGGGAACACTCATTCTTTTCATTTTGACCAACAAAGGAAAATTGCAATAGCCTCTGTATAATGTAAAAAGTAGATTCTTTGTTGAGGACTGAGAGGTATAGTTATTAATGATCACATTTCCTAGATGTGGTACTTTGAATGTAACTGGCCTCCATAATCTCATTAACAGTGGAACTATTACAATGTGTGTCCTTTCTAGAGTGTCTATGACCTTGATAGAGGGTGTGCATATCACTGGGGGTTTGAACCTTGAGGTTTCATGCCATAATAATATCCAATGATGTGGGTTTCCCTCTGTATGCTGTGATTACTATTGATTAATAAGAAACTTATTTGGACCTGTAGCAAGACAGAATTTGGCTAGGTGGGGAAATCTAAATTGAATGCTGGGGGAAAGAAGGCAGAATCAAGGAGAAGCCAAGTAGCCCCACTAAAGACAGAGGCAAGAATTGTACCCAGTAAGCCACAGCCACATGACAATACACAGAATAATGGATATGGGTTAAATTAAGATGTAAGAGAGAGTCAACGAGAAATCAGAGCTAATGAGTCAATCAGTGATTTAATTAATACAATTTCTGTGTGGTTATTTCAGGGCTGAGCGTCCGGGAACAAACAAGCAACCTCCCACAACAGTCCAGTGTCTCAGTTGACTTTTTGTTGCTTGTGCAATATAAGAATCTCAGTTACTTCTCAAGCATGGCACCATGTTCTGCATCATGATAATATTAAACTGAACCTATGACACTGTATGCAAGCCACCCAAGTATGTATTTTTCTTAAAATAGTTGCTATGTTCATGGTATTCTTCATAGAAATAGAATCCCTATTAAGATAAAAGTTGACACCATGGACCTGGGTATTGCTGTGAGAAGCCTGCACATGTGTTGTTTTAGAGTAATGTTGTTTATGGGAGTTTATATTAGAAAAGTAATGAGATGCTTTAAGTGTGATATCACTGGGCAATACTAGTAGGATCATGGAAGACAGCGGTGCTGAGTGCAATTTGATGAACTATGGGGATATAGAGGTTTCAGAGAAGAAAATTAGCATGTTCTGGAAACAGATCTTGTAATTTCTTGGTGAAAAAAGTAGCTTATTTTTGCCCTTGTTTGAAGAATCTGCCTGAGACTAAAGTAATGAGTTTTGGGTTAATTCCATTGGCAGAGGAAATCTCTAAAAGTCTACTACTGACCCTATAGTCTGGTTATTAGTGGTAACTCTAAGTAAGATTTATGATGAAAAGGAACAAGTTGAGTGGGGTCAATTACAAAACGTGAATTTTAAAAGAAAAAGAACAGCAAGAATTGGAATGGAGGTAAATCCTCTGTTCAAGGAGATCAACAGATTAAAAAATGGGATAAGGGGAGTGGTGAACTCAGAAGCACGATCCCACTCAGTTAAGATTCCAACTTGTGAAAATGAACTAAGGAAAAGCTTAGAACTAGGTGTGGACAGGCACACCTTTAGTCCTAGCACTTAGAAGGTAGAGCCACATAGATCTCTGAGTTTAAGGGTTACCTGGTCTACAGAGCAAGTTTCAGGAGAACCAAGCCTGGGTAGTGAACAAAACTATAAAAAATAGAGTTGGTGAAAATGTAATTGAATGAGGGCAGCATGTGCCATCCCTGACAAGCAGCAGAACTTGGCAGCTTTGGGCACATGGTTTGGGTTTTAGAATTTATCATAGATAAAAGAGGCTATACAGTTTGCGTCCACGCCTAAGGAAAGATGCTGAGGTTGAGCATGAATCAGGGTCTTCATCAAATGGGCATCAAGAGATACCATTTCATGAAGCTGTGACACTGATCCCTGGATTGCCTTGGAGAGCCCAAGACGTTAAAGATATCAGAATAATAGGATATATGCTAAGGATAGCTGCTAACAGAGAATGTCAACAGCCCAAGAGAAAGAAGTGTGGTGCAGTCAACAGAGCTGAATAAAGATGAAGACATAAAGAGGTTTTGACATCAGACAAGGAGAAAGAGTTTGGAGCTTTCCCAGATGACTCATACAGTGAGTCACCCCAATTAAATGTTTTCCTTATAAGAGTTACCCTGGTCATGGTTCTTTTACATAGCATAGAAACCTTAACTAAAACACTGGAAGATTTAAAAAAGATCAAAACACTCATTTTTGGTTTCACTAAGAAAAAATTAAAAATTAGGTAAGTGGAATTATAGCAAATTTTTCCTTGAGTAAATTGACTCAAGCAACTGGAAATATCTTCTATATTTTGTCTACATTTAGAGTTGCTAGAAAAATTTTCAGTGGCTCAACCCTGACAGGTCCACTGGTGGGTGGGAAGCCACCTTGGGTGGAAGACAGATAAGGCATGCAGAAAGAGCTTTGTTATAGAGTTTATTTAATTAGTATTGTGAAGGATATAATCGTAAGGAAATTATGGAGGGAAGAGAGAGAGAGAGAGAGAGAGAGAGAGAGAGAGAGAGAGAGAGAGAGAGAAGTAAAAAAAGATGCAATGATTAACTCTTCAGAAAAGGACAGGCACCGAGAGAGAGGGAGAAGGGAGGATTAGATTTCAAGGTTAATTTTAGGAAGAGACAAAACTTTTCTTTACGTCTGGTAATTGAGGAAAAGGAGGGTGTTAGGACAAGAGAATTGAGAGAAGGGTTGTCTTACCTGTTTCAGGTGAGAGGGCTGTGTATCTGACTTGTTTAAAGTGAATACTTTGATTCGATTCCATGAAATTCTTTGAGTTTGTACTAACAGCAACATATTTATGCCAGAATGACTGTGTGAATGATGTTTTTTCCCAATTAAAAATATCTTTAGAAAATGACCATAGAGAACTTAAAATCTCTTGAGAATATGAAAGGCAGTATGAGAGAAATTTGATAACTTGTATTTGTCCTCAGACCTTTATAACTTGCATGTACATACTTTAATAACCTGCATTTGTCTATCTTGAAACACCTTTTATTTAGAACATGGTAAGAAGCTCTACTGAAGCTTGTTAGGTGAGATTGTCCTTTTAATCTGGCATAATGTTTCATCCATCAAATTGCATCAGAGATCTTTGAGAAGGATAGAATTTTACTGAAAATAAAAATGACAGAGAACCTATTCAATTGACTACATAGAGCCATGCCTCAGGTTCCTCCATGGTCGTCAAGGGCAGGATCTTCAGTGTTGTATTGTCTTCTGTTTGCACAGGGTCTTCCAGGCTTTAAGAAGACCCTGAGGATTAGAAAATATGTAGGAAGACAAGCCTACCTTGGCTGAGCAGCTAGGCTGTTGATTCTAATTACTTTGATACATTGTCTGGATATCTTCAGGTGTTTAGATGAAAGGCAACTTCCCTTGTTGAAGCAAATTTGGGATGAATGTTGTTCTGTGCCCATCTGCCTTCTGTCTTCTTCAGAGGGAATTTGGTGCTGCTGCAAGGAGCCAGCCTGCCTCTCTGTTAAGAAGTGACTTTTAATAATTAAGCATTTAAGTGCCATATCCCCCAGATCTCAAAGTACTCCAGGACTGTTTATCGGGTATGTATTTAAAGTTATGACTACAGTATAAAATCTGCCTGGAGAGCTGTGTTCAAGCTTGACTGTACTGGATTTTAACTTATAATGTGAGATTTATCTGAAAGATTTACCAGTGTCATGACACTGACAAGTCTGCTGCTGAGTGGGAGGCCACAGCCCGTGGGAGGCAAACAGATATGCCATGCAGATAGAGCTTGGGTATAAAGTTTATTTAGTGGGTATTGAAAATAATATTAGGTTAAGAGAATTATGGAGGAAAGAGAGAAAGAGAGAGAGAGAGAGAGAGAGAGAGAGAGAGAGAGAGAGAGAGAGAGAGAGAGAGGCAAGAGGCAAGTTTAGCTTGCATTGGTGAGTGAGTGGGGTGGGAGGATTGAGCGTGGGTAGAATTTGTCTGTTAAAGACACAGGGTACTCAGGTCACAACGACACAGGGAAGGTCAGAAGAATTATAACATTTCCATCTTTCTTTTCTAATAAAAAGACAAGGAGGTAGGCTCAACAGGTTAAGCGAATGGGGCTGTCGAGTTCTCTACTACTTCCTGCTTGTTTGTGGTCATTACATTCTTAGGAGACCTGAGATAGCTGAGTATTGGTCACATCCTGGGGTAGCTGATAGCTTTGCTCCTGTCCAGGATTTGCGATGTGGAACTGTTCAGTGTCTCTTTGATCCGGCAGGGTGTTGGCAGAGCAGAGGACAAGGTTAATTTTGGGAAGAATAACTTTTATTTATGTCCTGGTAATTGAGGAAAAGGAGGATGTCTGGACCAGAGAAATGAGAGAGGGGTGTATCTGACCTGTTTCAGGTGAAAGGGCTGTGTATCTGACTTGTTTAAGGTGAACGCTTCAGTTAGATTCCAAGGAACTCACAAGAATTCTTTGAGTTTGTATAAACAGTAGCATATTTATCCCAGAATGACTGTGACAGATGTTTTTGCTCAGTGAAAAGTGTCTTTAGAACATGACCAAAGAGAATTTAAAATCTTGATAAGACTATGAAAGGCAGCATGAGAGAGAAATTTGATAACGTATATTTGTCCTCAGACCTTCATAATTTTGCAGATACACACTTTAATAACTTGCATTTGTATATCTTAAAATACCATTTATTTAGAACATAGTAAGAAGCTATACTGAAATTTGTTAGGTGAGGTTGTCCTTTTAAACTGACAAAACCACTCATCCATCAAATTGCATCAGAGATCTTGAGAAGGATACAATTTTACTTGATTATTGAATTTAAAAAGACAGAGAACTTACTCGATTGACTATCTAGAGCCACTCCTCAGGTTCCTCCTGAACCTGTTGAGTTGACGTCAAGGTTGACGTCAAGGGAAGGAACATCAGGGTTGTATTTGTATTGTGTTGGTGCACGGTCTGCAAGGTTTTAGAAGACCCTGTGGGTTAGGAAATCTGTAGGAAGACAAGCCTACTTGCCCTGAACAGCTAGGCTGTCTATTCTAGTCAATTTGATCCACTGTCTGGAGATCTTCAGGCGTTTAGATGAAAGGCAGTTCAACCCAGTGGTTAGTGCTTTCACTTGATGAAGAAAATTGCATATGGATGTTGTTCTGTGCCCATCTGTCTACTGTATTCTTTGGAGGAAATGGTGTGCTGCTGCTTGGAGCCAACCTCGCTCTTTGTTATGAAAAGCCTTTTAATAATTAAACATTTAAATTCCATATTCCCCATGATTTCAGAGAGCTCGAGGGCTGTTTATCTGATATATATTAAAAATTATGTCTACAATATAGAATCTGCCTGGAGATCTCTGTCCATCCTTGACTGTGCTGGTTTTTAAGTTAACATGTGAGATTTATCTTAGTCACAGCACCAGTGAAAGATGAAGTGGCGTCATTATACTGGCAGGTCCCATGGTGACTGGGAGACCACAGCAAGTGGGAGACAAGCAGATACACCTTGTGGAGGGAGCTTGGGTAAAGAGTTTATTTAGTGGGTATTGGGAAGGATATAAGCGTAAGGGGATTATGAAGGGAAGAGGAAGAGAGAGAGAGACAGAGACAGAGACAGAGAGAAACAGGAGAGGTGAGGAGGCAGATTAGCTTGCCTTAGCAGGAAGAGGGAGATTGAGGATAGGTGTAGCTTGTCTCTTAAAAAGACAGGGTATGCAGGTGACAGAGAAGGCTAGCAGAATTCTAGCCTTCTAGAATTCTGTGTGCATCTAGCATATCATGAAATATATGTTTGCTCCTTTAAGAAGAAACCCACAAATTTCCACATGGTTTCTTCACTTAGTGATTGGTCATAATCTGTGTCCAATCAATCCAGCCTCAGGAACTTGTACTCAGTCAATTAACATATCCTAATTAATCATGAAAATCAGAAAAAGGTTCATTCAATAGAATTAACATTACCCATCTCTCCTGTACGCTACATGATTGACATAATGACCCATCTATATCTATGTTCTACCTTATAAAATCCAGAGTTATCAATAACATAGGTAAACAACTTTAGGAAGAACCACAGACTTGACAATAGTCTAATTTTCTGTCTTGCAGAGTATAGAGCTAGTTTCCCTTTCTTTTCATTTGACTTTAATGTAATGATTATTGCCAGCATGCAGCATGACCAAAAATTTCTGTTAGGAAACTTTTACTTTCTGGAGTAAATTGTTGGTGCCTTTGAGTCTGCTGATACCCAGGCCATGCTTGCCTAATGTTTGTGCTAACCACCCTTTGAAAATACGATTTTTATTCCCCCATAAATGTAAAATATTTAAATTTTTGTTTGAGTGAAAGTTAATTTCCAAAGAAAACCTATAAAACAAATAGCAACAAAGGTAAGCCATTACTAGAATATTTGTGGGAATATTCACAATCACACATATATACACTCACACGCTCATCTATGCATGCGCCCAATTTGAAGGGCAAGAAGTAATATAAAATATCTCAAATGTGCCTATTAAGGCAGTTAAAGAAGCAAAGGGACTGGTCTTTAAGCATTTCTCTTCTACTGAACTGAATTCAATTACCAGGACTGAAATCGTGAAGCTCAAGTTTTTTTCTCATTTCCATGCCCAAACACATACAAGTATGTGTGGCATATATGGTACACACTGACATAAACAAAAGAATAAATGAAGAATCAGTATTCAGAAATAAGTAAACATGCTAATCATTGGTACTCAAAGAACATGTTTTAACAATGCTATTTAAGTATTTAAATACTTCACATATACTAAATGATTGATAAGATTTTCTGACTGAACCTTGTTAAATATGGTGATGCACACAGAGTATCTAATTATCAGGATCCCGATAGCTTTGATGATGGTTATTTCATGTCTCTCGCCACTTTTTTTAGTATCCATACATAACTATAATTTAACACAGAAGCCCTTCTGTCACCTTGCCCTATGTTTCTATTCTGAAGAGCAGCCAGCAGTTAGTTCCTTCAAGATTCTATCATTTGGAAGTTGGTACCTTCTCCTCATCAAGATTATACGGTCAAGGACATGATCCCTTTAGACTTCAAACTTTTTTTTTTGCTTTGGAATTAAAGGCAGAAATCTTTATCACCTTAAAGGGACAATGATGACAACAAGTATCAACTCTTCTAAAGAATGTCTGATTTAGGGGATGGGACAAAAGAAGAATCACATATTTTTATGATGATGATGAGAAAATGAAGTTAAGAAAACTAAACTAATGAAGAAGTCTGTAAGTGCTAAACCAGGATCAAACCAGAAAAAAATCAGAACTATTAACACTACGATTAATAGCTCAATCAACTTACAAAACAGAGCAGGAATAACTCTCCAAATGCCCAGAGTACCTAGTTCTGTTGGCAATGAAGTAAAAACGAAAGTATTGAAAGACCCAGACCCTCAAACAACTCCCTGGTTTAACAGCCATGAAGACCTACAGAATAGATAAAGCAAGATGTAGGCCCCTGACTCAGCAGAATGTGTTGAGCCCCAAACCTTGCCCTAATTACCGGGGGAGAAACTGCCAGATAGCCTCCATCCTGAGGACCTGTCCTTGAGGGACTTTTCCCTAATTACTTGGAAGAACTTGCCAGATAGCCTCTATCTTGAGAGCCAGATCTTCCCTGGTTTGCCTTAATAATGGGGAAGAAAGTGCCAGGAATTGTCCATATGGTAAGGAACCAATCAGAAGTCACAGAAGTTAGCTGGCAGGCTCTGGACTTAATTTACTGATAATGGTGGAATTCAGAAACAGCAGTAAGAGTCCCAAGATTGGCCTCCAGGTATAGCAACCACTCTGCAGCTGCAACTGACCAATTAACTCAGGACAGCCAATCCTGAGACTGTTACTATGCAACTTCCAGGCCACCAAATGCTCCCCCTTGCTGTACCCCTAATGAATGCCTCACCCCAGTGCCGCTTGCAGATCTTTCCTCCTTCAACCACTGTTTTGGATGGATAGAGAATCCAAGTTAAATTGTAATTCAAAGTCTTTTGCTCATTCATTGGATCTGGTCTCTTGGTGATTTTGTGTTGTCCCAACTCTGGGCAAATGAGTAGAGACTAAAGTTGATTTCTTACCAAAGAAGTCATGTCACCATTTATATGAATAAACTAATTTTCATTGAATGAACAGGAATCTATGGAAGATCTATGGCTCAGCGGTTAAGAACTTCTCTTGTTCTTATAGAAATCATGCCTTCCTTTATCATAATCAATATTTTTGAATAAAACTTTCTGTAAATCTGTTACAGAGATCTAATACCCACATCCTAATTCCACAGGCACCAGACCCACATGCAGTACAAAAATATACACTCAAGCAAAACAATTACACTCATTAGACAAAATAAATTAATTTAAATAAGATTTTAGATAAGAATGTTGATCAGGTAGAAATATTTTGTCTTCATTTATTTCTTCAACATTGGATAACTGGTTGTCCTTACTATACTGTAAAATGGTAACATTACCTACTTGCAGCAAGTAAATATGTAACGTATTCATTGCCAAGAATGTGATCTCTAAAATTTCTGCTTTCTTTTTGAGCTCTATCCTTTACCTATTTTGTTTAGATATATAGAGAATGCTGTTAAACATACAGTAATAACTGGTCATATATGAAAATATTGATAAATGCTTAAGAAAGTAAACTCCATATTTTAACAAAGTAAAAAGAATAGATCACTCCTGTCAGAACACACAGTGATACACTGCAATACACCAGGTCTATGACGAGAAAGCACCAGACATCTGATGTGGGTACTGCTCTGGCTCTCTAGTGGTAGGAATCATAGGCACAGAAAGAGTTTCCATCACTATTTCCCCCATCTTTCCTTTTTGTCATCACTAGCTTATTTTCATCCAATAAAGATCTGGTAGTTTTCAGAGATAACCATGTTAGAATTTAGAGACAAATGATAGCTCAGACAATCAGGGTAGCAGGTCTCAGTGATTTGTTTGTTAACTTCTGCCATTTCATCTTGCCTTCTCCATTTCATTGTGACATTTTCATCCTATGTCTGATATTTGAGGTAAAATAAAAGCTCTAAAATATTATAAGAGTCACTATCTTGGGGTAACATATTCTGTTATCTCTTTTGCACATGTACGGTTCTGCAAGATGAAGTACTAACTTGGCCTTCACTGCCTACATTGGTAAATAACTCTTTAATATACATCATTTAGGTTATCTCTAACTAATCCATTCAGATGTTATCTTTCATTGTTTTCCTGAATCAGTTCACAAAAACCAATATCACACATTAATTGAACTACTTACTAAGGAACCCTTTGTAACTAAAAGCATATCAAACTCCAAATGACCATGTTCACTTCACAAATTTCTAAGAAATGTAAAATATGCAATCTTCATTGCAACAGAATGCGCAAAAGGAAATAACCAGCTAGGAGGTAAGATTCAGAACAATTACAAAAGGATTCAGTGCATGCAGCTCTGATTCTTAAGTTATTGTTTCAAAAATTGGAGCAAAAGTTCTTTGAAACTAGGATAATGTTTAAGGGCTGCTTTATATCAAGCTTTTGAGACCATGGAGAATGTTTAATATCTAACCAACGTACGTGTAGGAACCTTGCTGATAAACTATGATCCTTGTGCTATATATAAAAGAATAGAATTGGGGTTATTTGAGGTATAAAAGCTGACTAGAAATATGTGTAAGCTATTGGACAATAAGTGTTGTAATAATACACTCTCTGTGTTATTATTTTGGGTCAAGGTGACCGGGAAATAAATGAACAGGCTCTGCCTGAAGCCATCATCTTTCCTCTCTTGGTTTTATATTTTTTATTTTATTATATTTCATTTTATTTTGCTTCACAACACAAGGTTTCTGTGTGTAACTACTGTGGCTTTCCTGGAACTCACTTTGCAGATCAGTTTGGCCTAGAACAAAAGGAGATCCATCTGCCTCTGCCTCCCAAGTACTAGAATTAAAGGTGTGCGTCACCACCAATGGCCCATCTTTCCTTTCTTATTCTTGAAATGACCTTTCTTTAAACTCCTTTATTTCATTGGATGTTAGGAGGAACTATGAGCACAGGAGTCACTGATTTTCCAGTGTTAATGGGCCATGGAATTCTGATGTGGGGTAGACATGTATGTAGACCAGAATTTCATAATTGATTTTTCAATCACTATATTTTTATATTTTGCTTAATTGAAAGATTTAAAGAAAGCATTATTTTCTTAATAAGTGAAGGATTAGACTGGAAAGATATGGACTATTGAATTAGACATACCAAAACAAACACTTTCATATTCTGATTTGAGTAGTGAAGAGTGGTATAAAAGACAGTTGCTTTGCTCACTCCAAACCTCAAGTTCAAGCTTATTGTTTTCTCATTGTTACTTTTAAAAAAAACTGTTTTTATTGAGCAAAATATTTTTTCAACTCTCCTTCCTTTTTCTCCCCTCCCCATCTAACCTCTCCATGAGTTCCATGCTCCCATTTACTCAGGCAATCTTGTTGTTTTCTACTTCCCATGTAGATTGAATCCATGTATGCCTTTCCTAAGGTCTTTTTTGTTGTATAGTTTCTCTGGGGTTCTGAATTGTAGCAGGATTTTCTTTGCTGTATATCTAAAACCAACTATGAATGAATAATCTCATTATTACTACTATTGTGATTAAGTGTATATTTCTATAACTCTAAATCACAAGCCACAGAAGAGCCTTGACATAGTGTTATCCTTAAGGTGAAAGAACCATCTCATTTTATAAATGACCTTAGATAAAGTCACTGTATAAAGTTTCCATGTTTTGCCATGAAGAAAGGAAATACATAATGACTATTGGCAATAGCATTATAAATATTTGATAAATAACACAGGAATTTATACTGAACCATATGAAAGCACAAACTGTTTTGAGAAAAGCATATTCATATAACTCTATTTCAAAATTTATCTCACCATGAGAGCTTCAGGAGGTTTTGATACTTGTATAAAGATTCTATGAAACAAGTGACTATGCTATGTCAAATACATATTTAAAAAACATAACTTATTTTGAATGATTGACAAGTCAATAATGATAAAATATTCTTTTTATTTTCTCACAACTGTAACTTGGAGTATCTGATGTTCACATACAAATTTGTGTCTCATCTCACAGTGAAATTTCAACTGACTTAAGAGTTCATACTCTAGGTGATGATTATGATGATTTTCATGACGAGAAAATGAAGTTAAAAAAGTTAAGATTCAAAATTAGTGAACAATTCTGTAAGTGCTACTCCAGGTTCAAACCAGAAAAACTCTAAATGATTAACACTGATTCACAGTTCATAAAATTTATGAAATATAGGGGAAAAACTATTAAAATGTACAAAAGAACTAGTTCTATTGGCTTTGAAGCAAATATGAAAGTATTGAAAGGCCTACACACTCACCAAGCCCCCCACTTTGGTAGCCATGACTGCCTGTCTACAGAGAAGACAGGGCAAAATATAAGGCCCTGACTCAGCAGAATGTGTGGAGTCTCTGGCCTTATCCTAATCACTGGGGAAAAACATTCACATAGCCTGTATCCTGAGGCCCTGATCTTTTCTTGTTTTTTTTTTTTTTCCTAATACTGAGAAGAAACTGCCAGTCATCCTCCATATGATAAGGAACAAATCAGAAGTCACAAAAGTTAGCTGCCAGGCTTCAGATGTACTTACTGATAATGGTCAAATGTAACCACAGCATTAGCAGTGCCAAGTATGGTCACCAGTTATATTAACCTTTCCTCAGCTGTAACTGAGCAACTAACTCATGGCAGGTTCCCCTAGCTCAATCCTGAGATTGTCCCTATACAACTTCCAGACCACCAGATGCATGCCTGGCTCTTCCTCTAATAAATGCCCAACACCACTGCAGCTAGAGAGTCTGCTCTACTCCACCCGATTTGTTGGTTGGGTAGAAAACTCAAGTTAACTTTTTTTTCAATAGACTCTTTGCTTTTGCATTTGATCTGGTCTCTTGGTTCCAGACTCTAGGCAAGAGTTTATAGAGTAATTCTGGTACAGGGATCTAGCACCCACTTCTTAATTTTATGGGAAGAAGGTTCATATGTAGTGTAAAAACATACACTCAAGGACAACACTTATGAGACAAAATGCATTAATCTAAAAAAGCTTTTAGATAACTCGTTATGTAGAAATACTTTGTCTTCATTTATTTCTTCAACAGTAGATAACTGGTTGTCATTACTATCCTACAAAATGGTAGCATTCCCTAGCTTTTCCTGGTAAATTTTTCTAGTTCTCATAGCCAAGAAGAACGCCAATTGTTCTTAAATGTAGATCTCCACTCTTTGACATTTTTTTAGATATGTATAGAATAGTATTAACCACTCAGTAATAACTATGGCCAGCTACAAAATAATTGAGAAATGTACAAGTAAGTAACATCTGTGTTTTAATAAAGAAAAAAAAGTAGAGCAGTCATAGAAGAGCACACAATGATACATTGCAATATTCATATGTCCATGAGGAAAAAGCACCAGACATCTAATAAGGGAACTGCTCTGGCTGTCCAGATGTAGGAGTCAATGGCACAGAAAGAGATTCCCTCACTGTTTTCCCCCTGTCTTTCTCTTTTGTTATCATTAGCTTATTTTAACATATAAAAATAGTGTAGTTTACATGGATAAACATGGAAGAATTTACAGACAAATGATAGCTCAGATAATCAGGGTAGCAGATCTTAGTGATTTGTTTGTTAACATCTGCCATTTCATCTTGCCTTCTCCAATAGCATTGCAACTTTTCCTTCTTTTATCAGATAATTGAGGTAAAATAAAAGCTATTAAAAATATATGAGTCATTACATTTTGGTTACACATTCTACCATCAGTTTTGCACATGTAATTTTCTACAAGATTAAGTATTAACTTGAATCTTCATGAATGCTTTAATTTGAGGCCCTTTTTGGTCTTGTGAACCATGGAGCACCTGAAGAGAAAAACATATTTATGGGAATATACCACATACTTGATGATTAAAAATAAACATGGTAGCACAAGAACATCTGAGTGAATTTCACTGACAATTCTGAACTACATATTTGGCTTTTTCATATCCTTTTGATCCCAAATTTTGTAAATAATATAAGTACAGTATAATATTATTTGTGGGAGTATTAGCTCTAACAGTATGTGTATAAAATGGCAAGAAAATGTGACATGGGTAAGCAATCCTTCCTTCTTTATAAGGAAACATGAATTGCATCCCTCTACTCTATGAATTATCTATTCCAACTCTCATTGAAATGAACCTTTAAAACTGCTGATCTCCACTGACACATTTATGTTTTTCATTTTCCACCTGATATGAGAAGTCCTTCTGTATAGGTAATGCTTTTATTGGTTAATGAATATAGAAGTCATGGTGGTCTCAGATAGAACCAAGTAGTGAGAGGCAGGAAAACTAATGGACTTGTAGAAAGAAGTCAGGAAGAGGCCATTTAGCCACTGCAGGAGACAGATGCACAGGAACCTTGCTGATAAACTGTGAGTCTCAAGTTAATAGATAAAATAACAGCATGGGTTCATTTGAGATATAAAAGCTGGCTAGCAATACGCTTAAACTATTGGACAAGCAGTGTTGTAATAATACAGTTTCTGTGTGGTTATTATGGGTCAGGGCACCCAGAAAACTAATTAACAGGCTATGGCTGCAGCCATTATCTTTCTTTTCTTTCTCTTTTTTCTATCTTTCACTTTTTTATATTTTAGCTTCTCAAAACAGTGTTTCTTCGGGTACCCACTGTGGCTGTCCTGTAACCCACTTTGTAGACCAGGTTAGCCTTGAAAACACAAAGATCCTTCTGCCTCTGCCTCAAAAGAACTGGGATTAAAGGTGTGTGGCATGTGCTAGCACCAACTAGTGTTATCCCTTAAACTCCTTCATTTCATTGCATGGTAGGTCAAACTTTGAGCACAGGAGTCACTGATTACCCAGTGTTAATGGGACATGGGATTCTGAAATGAGGGAGAGACCTGATGTTCTATCAAAATTTCCTAACTGATTTTCAATCACTATGTCTTTATACTATGCACAATCAAAAGATTTAAAGGAAACATGTGTTTTCCCAATATGTGAACGACTAGAATGGAAAGATAAGGCTTCTTGATTACACATATCTAAATAAACACTTACATATTCTGATTTGAGTAGTAAAAAGTGGAGTAAAAATTGTCAGCTCACTCCAAATCTCAAGATAATGTTTATTATGTTTTCATTTTCACGTTTTTAAAAATTGTTTTTATGGAGCTATGCATTTTTTCCACTCTCCTTTCTTTTCCCCTTTCCCCATCTACCCTCTCCAAGAGTTCCATACTTCTACTTACTCAGGAGATCTTGGCTTTTTCTACTTTTTATGAGGATTCGATCCATGTGTGTCTCTCTTAGGGTCTTCTTTATTTTCTAGTTTCTCTGGCATTGTTAATTGTATGCAGGATTTTCTTTGCTTTATGTCTAAAAGTCACATTTCAGTGAGTACTCTCTTTGTTGCTTCTAATTTGATGAGGTATAGATCCCTCTGACTCTAAATAATCTAGAGAAGAGCCTTGACATAGTGCTATCCTGGTGGAGAAAGTGCCATCTCATTTCATAGATGACTGTAGATAAAGTCACTGCATAAATCTTTCTTGTTATGTCACGACAAATGGAAATTCTTAATGATTATTGGCAATAGCATTAGTAATGATTGAAAAAAATTAGCACAGACATTTATATGGGAACACTTAAATCTATAAAGCACAAACTGTCTTGAGAAAAGGATATTTATATAACTCTATTTCAAAATTGATTTCAATATGAGAGTATCAGAAGGCTGTGGTACTTGTATAAAGACTGTATGAATCATTTGACTATGTTGTATCAAAAAATATTTAAATAATGTGTCAACTTATTTTGAAAGATGGCAAGGCAATGAATTATAAAAGATTCTTTCCATGTTTTCACAACTATAATTGGAGAATTTGATGTCCACATACAATTTATTTCCTATCTTAAAAGAAAATTTTAATGATATGATGATTTTATGATGAGAAATTGAAGTTAAGAAAATGAAATAAATGAAGAATTCTGAAAATGCTAGTGTAAGTTTAAACCAGAAAAAAATTCTAAACGACTAACAATCTGTTTAATATCTCATGATACTTTTGAAATATAGGGAAAAACTCGCAAAATGCCCAAGGGACCTAGTTCTGTTGACATTGAAGTGAATATGAAAGCATTGAAAGGCCCATAGCCTCACCAAGCCCCCCACTTTGACAGCCATGACTGCCTACAGAGAAGATACAGCAAGATGTAAGGCTCTGACTCCACAGGATGTGGTGAGGCTTTGACCTTACCCTAATTGCTGGAGAGAGACTGTCACGTAGCCTGTATCCTGAGGGCCTAACCTTTTCTTGTTTTTTCCTTATACTGTGAAGGAACTGCCAGACATCCGCCATGTGGTAAGTAACCAATCAGAAGTCACAGAAGTTAGCTGGCGGCTCTAGATGTACTTTCCTGATAATGGTCAAATGGTGCAACAGCTTTAGCAGTCCCTGTGATTGTCTCCAATTATAGTCAACGTTCTGCAGCTGTATCTGATCAATTAACTCATGGCAGATTCCTCCAGCCCAATCCAGAGACTGTTACTATGCAACTTTCAGACCTCCAGATGCAACCCCTGGCTCTACCTCTAATGAATGTCTCAGCCTACTGTGGCTAGAGAATCTGTTCTACTGCACTCGCTTTGTTGGATGGATAGAGAACCCAAGTTAACTTGTAATTCAAAAGACTCTTTGCTTTTTCATTGGATCTGGTCTCTTGGGTGGGTTTGGCATTTATAGACTCTAGGTTTGAGGTTGTTGACTAAAGTTGGTTTTTATACAAAGAAGACATTTCACCATTTATATAAAGCATTAATTCTTGTTGATTGAATAGAAATCTATTCATGATCTAATTTTCCCTTGATTAGAATTTTTATTTTCCATAAAGAAAACTTGCATTCATGTTCCAGAGCCAATAGGGCACTCATGGAAGAGCACACAATGATAAACTGCAAAATAATATTATGTGAGTGTTAGCACTCACTGTATGTGTATGAAATGGCTGGAAGATGGCATGGGAGAACAATCCTTCCTTCTTTACAAGGAAGCATGAATTGGATCCCTCTACTCCAGGAATTACCTGTTACAATTCTCATTGCAACGAACCTTTAAAACTGAGGATCTACAGTGAACATGTGAAGTTTTTCATTTCCCACCCTGTGTTAAGTCCTTCTGTATATGCATTGCTTTTTTGGTTAATGAATAAAAAGGCGATGATTGTCTCTGATAGAAAAGAGTATAGCTAGTCAGGAAAACAAAGCTGAATACTGGGATAAAGAAGGTGGAGTCAGTGAGAGGCCATTTAACCACTGCAGGAGATAGATACGCAAGAACCTTTCCAATACAATATGAACCTCATAGTAAAATATAAAATAATAGAGTTTGGTTTATTTGAGATGTAAGACCTGATTAGCAATATGCTTAAGCTATTGGCCAACAAGTGTTATAATAGCACAGTTTCTGTGTTGTTATTTTGGGACAGGGAGCCCGGGAAACAAATTAAGAGTCTCTGCCTACAGTCATCATCTTTCTTTTCTTTCTTCCTTTTTTGGCTTTTTCTTTCTTTCTTTTTTTTTTAGCTTCATGAGACAGGGTTTCTCTGTGTAACCACTGTGGTTGTCTTGTAACTCACTTTGTAGACCAGGTTGGCGTTGAACACAAGGAGATCCATCTGCCTCTGCCATCCAAGAACTGGGATTAAAGGTTTAATCACCACCACCTGGTCCATCTTTCTTTTCATATGTTTTAAATGACCTTTCCTTTAGTTTCTTTATTTCATTGGATGTTAGGAGGAACTCTGGGCATAGGATTCACTTTTTACCAAGTGTTAATGGGCCATTGAATTCTGAAATGTGGGAGAGGCCTGTAGGTAGGTCAGAATTTCATTATTGATTTTCAGTCACGATATATTTATATTTTGCTTGATCAAAAGATTAGAAAGAAGCATGTATTTTCTTTTTTCTTGTTTGTTTTTTGATTTTTATTGTGCTCTACAATTTTCTCTGCTCCCCTCCTTGCCTTTCCCCTCCCCACTTCAACTCCCCCCCCAAGGTCCCCATGCTCCCAATTTACTCAAGAGATCTTGTCTTTTTCTACTTCCCATGTAGACTAGATCTATGTTAGTCTCTCTTAGTGTCCTCAATGTTGTCTAAATTCTCTGGGATTGTGGATTGTAGGCTTGTTTTCTTTGCTTAATTATCAAAAAACACCTATGAGTGAGTACATGGGATAACTGTCTTTCTGTGTCTGGGTTACTCAAAATAATTTTTTTTAGCTCCATCCATTTTCTTGCAAAATTCAAAATGTCATTATTTTTTCTGCTCTGTATTATGCCATTGTGTAAATACACCATATTTTTCTTATCCATTCTTTGATGGAGGGGTATTTAGGTTGTTCCCATATTCTGGCTATAACAAACAAAGCTGCTGTGAACATAGTTGAGCACACGTCCTTGTGACACGATTGGGAATCCTTTGGATATATACCCAAAAGTGGTATTACTAGGTCTTGAGGAAGCTTGATTCCTAATTTTCTGAGAAATCGCCACACTGACATCCAAAGGGGTTGTACCACCTTGCATTCCCACCAGCAATGCATAAGTGTTCCTTTTCCCCACAACCTCTCCAGCGTAAGTTGTCATCAGTGTTTTTGATCTTGGCCATTCTTACAGGTGTAAGATAGAATCTCTCTCAGAGTTGTTTTGTTTTGCATTTCTCTGATGACTAAGGATGTTGAACATTTCCTTGAGTGTCTTTCAGACATTTCAGATTCCTCTGTTGAGAGTTCTCTGTTTAGGTCTGTACTTCATTTTTTTATTGGATTATTTGATCTTTTGGTGTCCAATTTCTTGAGTTCTTTGTATAATTTGGAGATCAGACCTCTGCCTGATGTGGGGTTAGTGAAGATCTTTTCCCATTCTGTAGGCTGTCATTTTGTCTTGTTGACCATATCCTTTCCTTTAACAGAAGGTTTTCAGTTTCATGAGGTACCATTTATTAATCATTTCTCTTAGTGTCTGTACTGTTGGGGTTAAATTTAGGAAGTGGTTTCCAGTGCCAATGCACTCAAGTGTACTTCCCACTGTCTCTTCTATAAGGTTCAGTGTGGCTGGCTTTATGTTGAGGTCTTTGATCCATTTTAAATTGAGAGTCTTTATACAAGTACCACAACCTTCTGATGCTCTCATGTGGACATAAATTTTGAAACAGAGTTATAGGACTATGCTTTTCAGGAAAGTTTGTGCTTTGTAGATTCATATGGACCCATATAAATTTCTGTGTAATTTGTCAAACATTTAAAAAGCTATTGTCAATAGTCATTATGGCTTTCCTTTCTTTGTGTCAAAACATGGTCGATTTATTTAGTGACCATATCTACAATCATCTGTGAAATGAGATTTTTCTTTAACCCCCAAAGATAGCACTATGTCAAGGCCATTCTGTGGCTTGTGATTTAGAGACATTGGAATTTGCTGCTATGAGACCATCAATTGTGTATGTTTTTGTTGGTATAGTCAATTTCCTTGGGCTGGAGTTTTCTTTTTAGTATTTTGTGTAGTCTTGGGTCTGTGGCTAGGTAGATTTTGTCATGGAATATCTTATTTTGCTCTTCCATGGTGATTGTAAGTTTTTTTTTGTATAGTAGTCTGGGCTCCTTCAATTTTAATGACTGCAAAACACTTGACCATGACCTTCTAGCTTTCATTGTCTCCAATGAGAAGTCAGGTGTAATTCTAATAGGTCCATCTTTATATGTTACATCGCCTTTTCCTTTGCAGTTCTTAATATTCTTTCCTTACTCCGTATGTTTAGAGTTTTGAATATTAATTGGAACAGGGACTTTTTTGAATCCAGTCTATTTGGTGTTCTGTAAGCTTCTTGTATTTTCAGAGGCATATCTTTCTTTAGGTTGGGAAAGTTTTCTTCTATGCATTTGTAAAATATATTTTCTGTGCTTTTGAGTTGAACTTCCTTTCCTTCTTCTATACATAATATTTTAGGTTTAGCCTTTTCATGGTGTCTCATATTTCCTGAATATTTTGTGTTAAGCTTTTGTTACATTTAATGTTTGGTTTGACTGGTTAGTGTATTTCCTCTATTTTATCTTCAGTGCTTGAAATTGTTTCTTCCATCTCTTGTATTTTTCTGTTTGTGCTTGTGTTTGTAGTTCCTAATTATTTTCTCATGAATTCTGTTTCTACAATTTCCTTGGCTTGTGTTGTCTCTATTTCAGTTTTCAAGTGTTATATAGTTTCTTTCATATGTTTGATTGCTTTGTCTTGGTACTCTTTAAGGAATTTGCTGATGTCTTCCAATTTTTTGTTTGTCTTTTTCTCTATTTATTTAAGGGAATTTCTCATTTCTTTAAGAGTTTCAGACATTCTCCTGAAGTTATTTTTTTAGGTCGTTTTTGTTCTTCATCTATATTTGGTTGATCAAGTCTTACTATTGTAGAGTCTATAGCTTTTACTGGTGTTGTGTTGATCTTTGTGGTGTTGCCGGTGTTCTTGCCTTTTCTATGCATCTTTTTCTCTAATGGGTGTGGTTCTGTTGATTAATCTTCTAGGTGCCAGTGAATGCGAAGGTCAGATGATTGTTCCTTATGGCACAGTTAATGCCACAGTTCCAGTTACCGTGGTTGTCACTCTGTCTTCTTGGAGATCACTCAGTGCTCCTGGACTTTGCTCTGCTCCCTTGCCATTTACTCTCTTAGGCCTCATAGGCTTAGATTGCCAGCTTTTACCTGTTTCTGTAAATCCTGGTCTGAATCCAATCATGCAGAGGTCACTGGCTTGGAGTTGGTCTTGCAAAGATCTCTGGCTTTGGTCTACTCCCTTGAATTCCTAGGCTCGGGTGGACCCAGAACTGCAGGGTACCTAGCTCAGTCTTACTCTCTCAGAGGTCCCAAACTCATGCTCAGACCTGCAAGGGGTTTTTGGTTCCTGCACATTTCCTTTGATATCCCACACCAAAGTTTGAACTCACGGAGGTCCTGGCTCAGGCCTACTCCCTCTGAAGTCCCTCACTCATGCCTTGACACACAGAGATCTCTGGTTCCTGTCTTCTCAGTCAGAAGTCCCAGATTCATGAAAGAATGACAGAGGTCCTGGCTCAGGCCCAGTTTCTTGGAGGTCCTAGACTCATGCAAAGAACCGCAGTAATCCTGGTTTAGGTTTACTTCCTTGAAAGTGCCAGATTTCAGGACCTTCAGTGGTTACTTCCAGGCACCTGTTCTGTTGGAGTTTGCTGTCTCATGTCTACTCTCCACCAGGTTGTTGACTCAATCCTGGCCCTCCAGTGTCTCAGGACTGGAGTGTCTCCTGGATTTTACACCTGTTGAGCTTGCTTTCTCAGAATCACTCCAGCCTATGTAGCTGGTTCAGATCCACTCCTTTCAATAGATTTCTTGACCAAAGTTTCTCGGTGTGATGACTCAAATAATTAAGACCATTTTGCAAGCTAATGTTTGTTTTACACAAATAGTAAGATCGTTTATCCAAAGACCAACAAATTTAGATCTGACCAAACATGGAGAATCTGAATTGGTTTCTTCACGGCTCCTGGATAGCATTTCTCATATTACAAGGTGTTATAAATGCTCCTAAGAAGACATTCAACACCAACACAGCTCTCATTCCTTTGAAGTAAACCATGGAGTTGCGTACATGATACAGTGTTGTAATAGTGGCACAAATGTTCTGAGATTAAAAAATCATTCTTTGATTGGATTTAAGGTCCATTCTATGATACAGAACACATTCTTGACACTGCTCTTGTTGCCAAGTAAATGAGATTAAGTCGCACATGTACCTAGGGGAATGGCAAATACTGTTATTTTGCTGAAGAATGAAACAAGTAAATGAATCCTAACAGTTAGGGTTTCTTCCAACCAAAGAGGCCAAAGTTCTGGCAGAATGCTTAAGCACCCTAGGCTCTGACACTTTTTGTTCCATGGCTGCACATGAGTCATCAATCATTCAGGTAACTTACACAGCCACACAGTGTGCTCAAGTCCTATGTGATCTATGTGCTGAGGATGCTGAAAAAAATACTCCTGTAAACTTTCAATCTCATTATACTTTCAAATATTAATTCCGAATATGAGATAGCTAGGGAAACTAGAGTGCAGTAGACCTGTTTTATCAAAATTTGAATCTCAATACGATTCTTTACAGAACTTGAAAAAACAATACTCAACTACATATAGAAAAGCATAAATCCAGGATAGTTAAAAGAACCCTGCAAAGTACAAGAACTTCCAGAGGTATCACTACCGCTGATTTCTAACTCTTCTTCAGAGATGAAGTAAGAAAAATTGTATTAGATTGGTTTAAAACAGATAGGTGTTTGTGGGGGAAGATGGGATAAGAAGAGTCATGAAGCAACCTGGGGGAAAAGTCTCTCAAAATGCCCAAGGGACCTAGTTCTGTTGACATTGAAGTGAATATGAAAGCATTGAAAGGCCCATAGCCTCACCAAGCCCCCAACGTTGACAGCCATGACTGCCTACAGAGAAGATACAGAAAGATGTAAGGCTCTGACTCTGCAGGATGTGGCGAGGCTCTGACCTTACCCTAATCCCTGGGGAGAAACTGTCACATAGCCTCTATCCTGAGGGCCTGAACTTTTCTTATTTTTTTCCTTATACGGGGAAGAAACTGCCAGACATCCGCCATGTGGTAAGGAACCAATCAGAAGTCACAAAAGTTAGCTGGCGGCTCTAGATGTACTTTCCTGATAATGGTCAAATGAAGCAACAGCTTTAGCAGTCCCTGTGATTGTCTCCAATTATAGTCAACGTCTGCTGCTGTATCTGACCAATTAACTCATGGCAGATTCCTTCAGCCCAAGCCTGAGACTGTTACTATGCAACTTTCAGACTCCCAGATGCAACACCTGGCTTTACCTCTAATGAATGCCTCAGCCTACTGTGGCTAGAGAGTCTGTTTTACTGCATTCGCTTTGTTGGATGGATAGAAAACCCAAGTTAACTTGTAATTCAAAAGACTCTTTGCTTTTTCATTGGATCTGGTTTCTTGGGTGGATTTTGGGGTTACAGACTCTTGTTTTGAAGAAAGTAAATCTTTAATAACTGTTGGCAATAGCACCAGGAATAATGGACAAATTAACACAGAAATTTATATGGAACCATATGAATCTACAAAGCATGAATTGTCTAGAGAAAAGCATATTCATATAACTCTATTTCAAAATATATCTCAACGTGAGAGCATCAGGAGGTTGTGGTACTTGTATAAAGTCTCTCTGCAACAAGTGACTGTGTTGTTTCAAATAAATATTTAAATAATGTGTAAACTTATTTTGAAAGATTGAAAAGGCAATGAATTATAAAAGAATCGTTTTATTTTCTCGTAACTAAAGCTTGGAGAATATGATTTCCATGTCCAAATTTATGTCTCATTTCACACTGAACTTTGAACTGACTTAGGAGTCCATACTCTTATTCCAAGCAGTGGTTACACATACCTTTAATCCCAGGAGTGGGGAATCAAAGGGATGTGGATCTCTATGACTTTGAAGCCAGAGATGTAAAAGTGCTAGTTCAAGGACAGGCCCCAAAACTACAGAAGAACCCTCTCTTTTAAACCAAAACAGAAAACAAACAAACAAACAACAGCAACAAAAAAAACCCACAAACCCTAACACCAAAAAATTTTAAAAAAACCAATAATTTCATAGTCCTAAAACTACAGTCTAAAATTACATGCTGTATACCCTGTAAAAGAATGCACAGAAAGAGATTTTCTTTCTTTGAATATGGAGAAGACAACACATCTTATTTATTAAATAACTGACTCAAAATTTATGAGCATGTTCAGAAAGTAAACTTTTGTTATGTCAAATATCTTTGATAGGAATAAATATATGTTGCATGCAATTCAGATATAGGAAATATTTAGGAATATACGTGAAAAAAGACATAGTTTGTATGTGTGAATGTGTTTTCCCTGTAATATGCTACAATTTAAAATACTGAAAATGCAGACTATACAATGTATACAAAGAGAAACCTGGGACGAAAATTATCCAATTAAAATTGGAAAAGTAATAATAGGAACATTCCCTCAGAGCTCACTATGTAATGTTGTGGCAGAAACATTAAGATATCCTGCCTCAAACGTGTGACAATAAATCGTCACATCTGTCTCAGTTTCTAGTAATTTTTCTAAATATATTGAATTTACTCCACAATATGACAATTGTTGCCAGGCAGTGGTAACACATGCATTTGATCCCAGCAATTGGGAGATATAGGCAGGACATTCTCTGTGAATTCAAGGCCAACCTGGTCTACAGAGCAAGTTCCAAGAATGGATACTTAGGTATTGAGAAACCATGTCTAGAAAATCGAAAAAAAAATTATGTCAATTGCAAAGACAGATTTTAAAATGACTTTATTTTGTTTTCTGCTAATGTGTATTAGTGTTTGGATAGATGTATGTAGAACTCACTGTCTCCAGATCATGGGGAGGGCAGCAGGGTTCCATTGATTCCCTGGGACGGGTGTCTCAGATCCTTCACAGCATAGTTGTGGGTGCTGTAATTGAATACAGACTCTCTATAAAAGTATTCAGTGGCTTTAACCACTGAGATAATCTCCAGAGCAATGGCAGATTTCTTAATGCCAATATTATTACTAATAATAACACTCAGCCTCCATTAAGAGCAAAACATGTTCTGAAAGCCTCTATCGCCTTAAAAAAATTATTGTAGACTTAACAGTTGTTTCCGCAAGTGAAGGGTTGAGGGCAAGAGACCAGAGATATGTAATATTTTCAGTTGGTAAGAGAGGTTCTTTCATCATCTTGTGACAAGACACACAACTATGGAAAAATGGTATATGAACCATGTTCTAGAGTTCTTGGTTTAGGTAGAAATAACTGATAGCATATAGAAAACACAGTAAACAGAGAGAGAGGTCAAATGGACTATTGACATTAGGTAGCTTGTCAGGGACTCTAAATCTCTCTCCTAGTCCAGAAGTAGTGTTATAATTTAAGACACAAGGAAGATGAGTTTTGACGTACAATCAGAGATTTAGGTGTCAGCTCTTGTTGTGAGGATGGGGAAAAAGTTCTTTCACCTAGCACAACTATTCTCCTGGATCTTTAGTTTGGACTCTTTGATCTTAACATACTTACCCACTATGAATAGAGCACCTTTTGTAGAAATTACAGTGAAAGATAATGTTCAAGAAATTAGAAACTTTAATCTCATTTTTCTATGCTGATAGTGAGAACTAGAATATACCTACCAAATTGGACAGAACAGTCATAAGATGAGAGTTTATGAAAAATATAACAGTTGCTTATTGGAAAGGGAGGGCATAGGTGCTAGGGAAATATATCATTAAAATTATTTGAGTTAGAGGAATAACATTTTCAAACAACACTAGAGTACTAGGTACGAATGGATAAAGCTCTAGAAATTGATACCTGACAGCATAAGGTAGAGCAACTGCAACAAAAATTACAAGAAAAATAACAAGAAAAACAAAAACTCCCTACACTTATGTCTCCTAAAAATGACTTTTTTCTTTCTGAATCAAATTTCCTTCAGGATTTTAGAGCTTCATTTAATATCTGTAAACTCTCACAGGAAATTCTGTCTGCAGAAGAAAAGAAACCTAGAAAGAAGGAGCCGTCCTCAGTCTTTCCTACCTTAAGAGGCAATAGGGATCTCCCTGCTTGGGAGACTATTCTGTCATTCAAAAGACCTCCCCACAATAAGATTCAGTTTCTTTTCCAATTGACTTGGTCACTTCAAGTGGACCCTAAGTGCCATACAGTAAGAGTGGGAGACTTCCACACCCCAGTCTCACTGTTAGATATGTCTGACAGACAGAAAACTAATAGGGAAATAAGACAACTAACAACTTTCTTTTAAATCAAAAGAAAAGAATGTCGGCTCAACAGGTTAAGTAGATGTGCCTGTCACGTTCTCTACTACTTCCTACTGGTTTTTGGACATTGCAGTCTTAGGAGACCTGAGAAAGCTGGGAATTGTTCACATCCTGGGGTAACTTATTGCTTTGCTCCTGTCCTGGATTTGTGATATGGAACTGCTTAGTGTTCTTTTGACCCTGAGGCTGTTGGCAAAGCAGAGGACGTTATTAAGTTTAGGAAGAAAAAACTTTTCTCTAGGTCCTGGTAATTGAGGAAAAGGAGGATGTCAGGACTTGTGAAATAAGCAAGGTGTATATCTGATCTAGTTCTAGAGAGAGAGCTGTATATCTGACTTGTTCAAGGTGAATGCTTCAATTAAAAGTTCCATGGAACGCACAAGAATTCTTTGAGTTTGTACAAACAGCAGCATATTTAGGCCAGAATGACTGTGACTGATGTTTTTGCCCAATGAAAAGTATCTTTAGAAAACGATCAAAGAGAACTTACGATCTTGATAAGACTGTGAAAAACAGCATGAGAGAGAAATTTGATAGCTTGTTTTTGTCCTCAGACCTTTAAAACTTGCAGGTACATACTTTAATAACCTGCATTTGTATATCTTAAAACACCTTTTATTTTGAACATGGTAAGAAACAATACTGAAATTTGTTAGGTGAGATTGTTCTTTAAAACTGGCAAAGTGTTCCATCCATCAAATTGAAACAGAGATCTTTGAGAAGGATAGAAATTTGCTTGATTATTGAATTAAAAATGACCGAGTACTTACTGAATTGACTACCTAGAGCCACGTCTCAGGTTCCTCCATGGTAGTCAAGGGCAGAAGCTTCGGGGTTATATTTGTCTTCTCATGGTGTTGCACCTGCCAGGCTTTAGAAGACCTCATGTATTAGCAAATGCATAGGAAGACAAGTCTACCTTTGCTGAGCAGCTAGGATGTTGATTCTACATAATTTGATCCATTGTCTGGAGATCTTCCAGAGATTAGATGAAAGGCATTGAAATGGTTGAAATGAATCACTGATGGATGTTGTTCTTTGCACAACTGTCTTCTGTCTTCTTTGGAGAAAATGGGGTGCTGCTGCTAGGAGATAACCTCTCTCTCTGTTATGAAATGATTTTTAATGATTAAATATTTAAATACCATATTTCCTAGATCGATGAGAACTCGAGGACTGTTTATTGGGTATGTATTTAAAGTTATGACTACACTATCGAATCTGCCTGGAGAGCTATGTCTAAGCTTGACTGTACTGGATTTTAACTTAACATGAGAGATTTGTCTGAGTCACAGTCCCAATGAAGGATTTACCAGTGGCATGACCCTGACAGATCCCCTGGTGGATGGGAGGCCACAGCAGGTTGGAGGCAAATAGATATGCCATGCAGATAAATCTAGGGTATAAAGTTTATTTAGTAGGTTTTGAAAGGAATATTAGGTTAAGGGAATAATGGAGGAGGAGGTAAAGGAGGAGGAGGAGGAGAAGGAGGGGAAGGAGGAGGAGGAGGAGGAGGGAAAGGAGGAGGAGGAGGAGATAGAGAGAGAGAGAGATACAAGAGGCAAGTTTGTGTTGCTTTGGTGAGCAGAAGAAGTAGGGTGAGTAGAATTTGTCTCTTAAAGGAACAGGGCACGGATTTCAGAGGGATGGTCAGAAGAATTATAACATTTCCATTTTTCTTTTATTATAAAAAGAAATGGAAGTAGGCTCAACAGGTTAAGGCGATGGTGCAATTAATTTTTTGACAATTTCCTGTTGGATTTTGGTCATCGGAGTTTTAGCAGACTTGAGAAAGCTGGGTGTTGGTCACATCCTGGGGTAGCTGATTGCTTTGCTGCAGTCCAGAATTTGTGATGTGGAACTGTTCAGTGTCTCTTTGACCACACTGGATGTTGGCAGAGCAGAGGACAAGATTAAGTTTAGGGAAAAAAATCTCCCCTGGTGTTTGGGAGACCACAGCCAATAAGAGACAGGCAGATTCACCTTGTGGAGAGAGCTTGGGTACACAGTTTATTTAGTGATTATTGGGAAGGATATAAGAGAAAGGGGATTACGAGATAAGAGGAAGAGAGAGAGAGAGAGAGAGAGAGAGAGAGAGAGAGAGAGAGAAGTGGAGAAGAAAGGAGAGGTGAGGAGGCAGATTAACTTGCCTTGGCATGAATGGAGAGATTGAGGGTAGGTGGAGCTTGTCTCTTAATGAGAAAGGGTATTCAGGTGACAGGGAAGGACAGCAGAATTCTGACATTTACTAGCTGTGGGCATCTAACATCTCATGAAATATATGTTTGCACCTTTAAGGGCAAACACATAAATTTGCACATGGTTTCTTGACTTAATGGTAGGTTATAGTCTGTGTTCAATCAATCCTGCCTCACGAACTTGTCCGCAGTCAATTAAACTATCCTTACTAATCATGAAAATCAGAAAAAAAGATTCATTCAATAGAGTTAACATCACCATATCTCTCCTGTACACCACGTGATTGACATAATGACACTGACCAGGGTTTGTTTTTAAAATCAACCAAACTGTGTTCAGGTTTTTGATCATGATTCAGGACCCATCTATTTACTATCCTATAAATTCCAGAGTTATTAGGAACATAGATAAACAGTTTTTAGGAAGAACCATTGACTTGACAATACACTATTTTTTTGTCTTGTCAGGTATAGAACTAGGTTCCCTTTCTATTCGTTTGACTTTAATGTAATGATTACTGCTAGCCCTTAGCATCATCAAAAATTTATGTTTGGAAACTTTTACCTTCTGGAGTAAATTGTTGGTGATTTTGAGTCTACTGATACACAGGCCATGCTTGCCTAAAATTTGCACAATTATTATTTCACAGAATTATTATTCTGTGAAAATAGATTTTCATTCCCTCATTAATCTGAAATGTGTAAATATTTTTTATGAATGTAAATTTACAAAGAAAACCTATAAGGGAAATTGCAACAACAGTATACTTTTAAAAGAATATTCATATGAATATTCACAATCATATAAATACTTAAACACTCATTTTTGCATATGCCCCTTTGAAGACAAGAAGTAATATAAAATATCTCAAGGGTCTATTAAGACAGTTCAAGAAGCACAGGGACTGGGATTTAAACACTTCTCTTCTACTGAACTGAATGCAACTATCAGGACTCAAATGGTAGAATCAGAGAACTTTAACACTTTTTTTCTCATTTCCATGCATTCCAGGAAGCACACTTGTATGTATGGCATGTATGGCAACTCAAACAGAAACAACTGAATAAATGAACAAATACATATTTAGAAAGGTAAAAGTATATTTAAATGGATAAATGGGGTAATCATTGCTACTCAAAAACAAATGTTTTCACATTGCTGTTTAATTATTTGAATATTTTTTATAAACCAAGTATTTTTAAGATTTGATTACTGAACCTTGTGCAGTATCATCATGAACACAGAATATCTGATTACCAGGATCCTGATATCTTTGGTGATGATGATATCATATCTCTTTCCACTTTTTCAGTATCAGTACATAAGTAAAAACTAACACAGAAGCCCTTCTCTCACATTGTCCATTGTTTTGATCTGAAGAGCAGTCACAGTTAGCTCCTTCAACATTCTGTCATTTGGAAGTTGGTACCTTCTCCTCATGGAAGACTAGAGGGTCAAGGACATGATACCCTTAGATTTCAAACTATTTGTTTTTGCTTTGGAATTAAAGACAGGAATGTTTATCACCTTAAATGGATCATGATCACAACGAGCATCACCTCTTCTAAAAAATGACTGATTTAGGAGAAGGGGCGAAAGATGAATTACATATTGTTAAGGCAGAGACAAAGAATTATGAACAAAGTCAAATTACAGGATCATTTCCAAACACCAAAGTGGCTGTACATTCAGTTTTCAGTTTGAGCTTTGACAGGATATTACCAGCAATATTCAGGTTGAATTCTTTTGCACGGTGCAGAAGTGAACAGCATCTAGTAGCTGTGGAAGAAAAGGCAGAAACTGCAGAGTAATACATGGAAGGTTAAAATGCTCAGATATATTTGGAAAGAGTTATGTACCAGAAAGTGACATTAAAACTAGGTGATGATTATGATGATTATGAGGACGATGATGAATTTTGATGATAAGAAAATGAAATTAAGAAAATATAAACTAATTATGAAATCTGTAAGTACTAATCCAGGATTAAACCAGAAAAAAATCAAAACTATTGACAATATTTTGATATCTCAAGACAATTAAAAAATAGAAGGGAACAAAGCTCTCCATATGCTCAATTGACCTAGTTCTGTAGACTTTGAAGTAAAAATGAAAGTATTGAAAGACTCAGACCTTCAACCAGCCCCATGGTCTGGCAGCCATGGAGACCTACAGAAATGACACAGCAAAATGTAGGCCCCTGACTCAGAAGAATGTCCTGAGCCCCAAACCTTGCTCTAATTACCAGAGAGAAACTGTCAGATAGCCACCATCCTGAAGACCTTATCTTGCTGGACCTTGCCTTAATTACTGGGAAGAAACTGCCAGATATTCTCTATCCTGAGGCCCAGGCCTTGCCTGGTTTGCCTTAATAACTGGAAGAAACTTCCAGAGATTGTCCATATGGTAAGGAACCAATCAGAAGTCACAGAAGATAGCTGGCAGGCTCTGGACTTAATTTACTGATAATGGTGGAATCTAGGAACAGTGGTAAGAGACCCAGAATTGGCCTCCAGGCATAGCAACCATTCTGCAGCTGCAACTGACTAATGAACTCAGGACAGGTTTCCTCAGCCCAATCCTGAAACTGTTACTATGCAACTTCCAGACCACGTGTACCCCTTGACTCTATCTCTAATAAGTGCCCAACCCAATGCAGCAAGGGGGTCCCTTGGAATCTACCCTCTGTTTTGGATGACAGAGAACCCAAGTTAACTTGTAGTTCAAACGAGTCTTTGCTTTTCCATTGAATCTGATATATTTTGGTTTTGGGTGGTCCAGTCTCTGAGCACATGAGTAAAGACTAAAGTAGATTTCTTACCAAAGAAGTCATGTCACCATTTATATAAGAATTAATTCTCATTGAATGAACAGAAATCTATTGAAGATATGAGCCTCGGGGGTTAAGACCTTGTCTTGTTCTTATAGAAATTTTTTTCAGGGGAAAATATGCAATCAATATGAAATTAAGAAAAAATCGAGGGGCAAAAGATTAAAAGTGAAAGGAAAGAAAAGTTTTGAGAATTTTATCTAGCAGTTACTTGTTGAAAGACTTGGCAGCATGTTTAAGAACTGAAGAATATTTCCAGATGCTCATTTAAATAGACTCATGATGAGATGAAGGAAAAGAGAGGAAGATCTTCATCACTAACCTTTTCATCATGACCTCACAGTGGGAAACCAATGACTGCACCTTCTATGCCGCTGTCCAGTCTCCCCACTAGACCCCAGGACCTCCGAGTTCCAACACAGCAGCAGAAACACTGAAAACAGGGACCCCCCTCTGCATCTGTCCAGTGCACCTGGTTTCCACATGGTGTCAGGGGCCTTCGACATCCCTGGATATTCAGACCATTCTCACATACACATTAATTTCTCATCTCATAGTGAAATTTCAACTGAATTAAGAGTCATACTGTGGAGATGATTATGATTACTGGTGATGACGATTTTGATGATGAGACAATTGAAGTGAAGAAAATAAAAACTAAAGAAGTAGTTTGTAAGTGCTACTCCAGATTTAAACCAGAGAAATCTCTAAACTATTAACACTGGAATCAACAGTTCAAGAACTTACAAAATAGAGGGGAAAAACTCTCAAAATGATCAAAGGACCTAGTTCTCTTGACATTGAAGTAGATATGAAAGTATTGAAAGGCCCACATCCTCAGCTAGCCTGCCAATTTCTCAGCAATGACAGCCTACACAAAGACTCATCAAGATATAGGGTCCTGACTCAGTAGAATGGAATGGGTCTCCAATTTTGCACTAATTACTGGAGAGAAACTGCCAGACATCCTCTCTCCTGAGGCGCAGAATTTGCCTGACTTTGTCTTATTTGCTGCCAGAAAACTACCAGCCATACTTCTTCTGGTAAGAAACCAATCATAAGTTACAGAAGTTAGCTTGTAGGCTCTGGTTGAATGTAGCAACAGCAATAATAGCCCCAGAAGTGGCATCCAGGTACAGCAACCTTTCTACAGCTGCTAATGACCAATTAACTCATGAGAGGTTCCCCCAGCTCAATCCTGAGTCTGTTACTATGCAACTTCCAGACCAATAGACACATCCCCTGGCTGTAACTTTAATGAATGCCGAACCTCACTGCAGCTAGGGGGTCTCTCCCCTCTACCTGCAGTGTTGGATGCATGGAGCATTTAAATGACTCATAACTTAGTAAACTCTTTGCTTTTCCATTGTATATGGACTCTTGTCGGTTTTGGATGTTCCAGACTCTGACCAGAGCGGTACAATTTGCAGTTGTTTTCTTATCAAAAGGTCATGTCACCACTTACATGAAAAATTATTTCTGCTGAATGAACAGGAATCTGTTCAATATATATGCCTCAGTGATTAAGAACATTTATTTTTCTTGTAGAAAACATGCTGTCCATTCCCATAATCAATATTGAAGCACAAAACTTTCTGTAATTCAGTTACAGAGATCTGACACCCACATCTCAATTCCATGGGAACCAGGCCCACATGTAGTTCAAATAATACACTCAAGCAAAAAATTACACTCATGAGACAAAATAATTAGTCTAAATACAATTTTACATAACAAAACTTGTCAGATAGACATACTCTGTCTTCCTTCATTTCTTCAACATTGGATAACTGGTTGTCCTTACTATACAAAAGTGGTAGCATTCCATAAGTATACTTGGTTAATCTGTCTAGTATTCATTGCCATGAATTGGGTCTATAAAACTTGTGCTTTCTTTTTAAAAATAGAGCTCCACATTTTGACATTTTTTAGATATGCATAGAACGTTACTAAACCTACTGTAATAACTTGGTCAGTTATTTTCATATTTCTATTGACAAATACATGAGTAAGTAAACTCTGTGTTTTAATAAAGTAAAAAAAAAAGTAGAGCACTCATAGAAGAAAACAATGATACCCTGAAATATAAGCAGTTCTATGAGGCAAAAACCAACAGACATCTAATGTGGGTTTTGCACTGGCTGTGCAGAGGAAGAATACAATGGCACAGAAAGAGTTGGCATCACTGTTTCCCCCCATCTTTGGTTTTTGTCATCATTACTTTACTTTTATCCCATAAAGATAGGGTTGTTTACATGGATAACCCTGGAAGAACTTATGGATAACAGATGGTTGAGACAATCAGGGTAGCAGGTCTTAGTGATATGTTTGTTAACATTACCCATTTCATCTTGCTTTCTCAAATACCATTGCAACTCTTCCTTCCTATATCAGATATTTGAGGTAAAATAAAAACTTTTAAAATATTTTAAGACTCATTACTTTTTGTTACACATTCCATTATCTGTTTTGCACATTTAATTTTTTTACAAGATAAAGTATTAACACGGTTCTTCATGGATTTTCTTTAACTTAAAAGATCTTTTTATATTTGTGCAACACAGAGCAAGTGAAGTGAAAAAATATTTATGGAAATATACCACATAATTAATTATATAGAATCAATATGACAGCCAAGATCACCTGAGTGAATGTCACTGACAACTTTGAACTACATATTTGCCTTTTTAACATACTTTTGTTTATCCATTTTATAAACAAAGTAAGTACATCATGTGAGTGTTAACACTCAGAGTTTGTGGAAGAAATGGCAGGAAAAAAAGAGACATGAGGCAAGTATTGGTTCCTTCTTTATAAGGAAGCTTGAATAGGATCCCTCTGCTCCAGGAAGTATCTATTACAATTCTCATTGAAATGAACCTTTAAAACTTCTGATCTACACTGAACACATAATGATTTTCATTTCCCACCCTGTGTTAAGTTCTTCTGTATATATGTTCATTTTATTGGTGAATGAATAAAGAGGCCATGATGGCTTCTGATAGCACAGATTAAAACTAGGCAGGAAAACTAAACTGAATGATGGGAGAAAGAAGGTAGAGCCTGTGAGAGTCCATTTAACCACTGCAGGAGACTGATGTGCAGGAACCTTGCTGGCAGACCAGAATTTCCTTATTGATTTTCAATCACTGTATCTTTATATTGTGCATAATCACAAGATTTGAATGAAGCTTGTATTTTTTCAATAAGTGAAGAATTAGACTTGAAGGATAAGACTTCTTGAATTACACATATCTAAATAACACTCACATATTCTGATTTGAGTCATAAAGAGTGGAGTAAAAGTCAGTTGTTTTGCTCACTCCAAATCTCAAGTTCTTATTATGTTTTCACATTTTTACTTTTTTAAAAAACTTTTTTTTATTGAGCTATATATTTTTTTCACTTTCCTCCCTATTCTCCCCTCCTCATCAGCCCTCTCCATGAGTTCTGTACTCCCAGTTACTCAGGAGATGTCTTTTTCCTAATACCATGAAGATTGAATCCGTGTATACCTCTCCTATGGTCTTTTTTGTTTTGTAGTTACTCTGGAATGTGATTTGTAGGCAGGATATTATTTGCTTTATGTCTAAATGCCAAGTATGAGTGAATACTCTCATTATTACTTCAGTTGTGATGAAGTATATATTTTTATGTCTCTAAATCACAATCCACAGAAGAGCCTTGACACAGTACTATCCTTGGGGTGAAAGAATCATCTCATTTCATATAAGACTGTAGATATGTCATTAAATAAATCTTCCTTGTTAAGACATGAAGAAAAGAAATTCTTAATGACTGTTGGCAATAGCATTATGAATTATTGAAAAATATTAATACAGAATTTTATGTGGGACTTATGAATCTATAAAGCAAAAGCTATCTTGAGAAAAGGATATTTATATAACTCTATTTCAAAATTTATCTCAATATGAGTGCATCAGGAGTTTGTGGTACTTGTATAGAAGGCTGGATGAATCAATTAACTATGTTGTATCAAACAATATATTCAAATGAAGTGTCTACTTATTTTGAAATATTGACAAGGCAATGAATTATAAAAATTCTTTTTTATTTTCCCACAATTATACCTTGGAGAATTAGGTGTACACATAAAAATTCATGTTCATCTCACAGTAAAATTTCAACTGACTTAAGAGTTTATACTCTCAGTGATGATTATGATGATGATGATGATGATGATTTCATCATGAGAAAATAAAGTTAAGAAAATAAAGATTAATTAACAATTATGTAAGTGCTACTTCAGGTTCAAGTCGAAAAAAAACCTATAAATGTTTAACACTAGATTAATAGCATATGAAACTTACAAAATTGAGGGGAAAATTTCTCAAAACGCTAAAGGACTTTGGTGTGTTACCACTGAACAAATATGAAAGAATCAAAAGGCTCACACCCTCACCTAGTCTCCCACTTTGACAGCCATGATTGTCTACTGAAAAGACACAGCAAAATGTAAGACCCTGACTCAGTAGGATGTGCTGAGTCTCTGACCTTACCTGAATCACTGGGGAGAAACTGTCACATAACCTCTATCCTGAGGCCCTGATCTTAACTTGTTTTTCCCTAATACTGTGAAGAAACTGGCAGACATCCTCCTTATGGTAAGGAACCAATCAAAAGTCAGAGAAGTTAGCTTCTGGGCTCAGGAAGTGCTTTCCTGATATTGATCAAATGTAGCAACAGCAGTAGTGGTCTCAGGGATGGTCTCCAGTTTTATTATCCTTTCTACGGCTGTAACTGAGCAATTAACTCATAGCAGGGTCCCCTAGTCAATCTTGATACTGTTACTATGCAAATTCCAGATCACCAGATGCACCCCTGGCTCTTCCTCTAATAAATGCCCAAACCACTGCAGCTAGAGGGTCTGCTCTACTCTACCTGATTTGTTGGATGGGTAGAAAACCGAAGTTAACTTGTAATTAAAAGACTCTTTGCTTTAGCATTTGATCAGGACTCTTGGAGATTTTGGGGATTCCAGACTCTAGGCAAGAGATGACAGACTAATTCTGTTACAGAGATCTAGCATGCACAACATAATTTCATGGGCACAAGGTCCATATATAGTGCAAAAACATACTCTCAAGGACAACACTTATAACACAAAATACATTAATGTAAAAAAGCTTTCAGATAAAAAAGCTCATTAGGTAGAAATACTTTGTCTTCATTTATTTCTTCAACATTGGATAACTGTTTGTCATTACTGTCCTTCAAAATGGTAACATTCCCTACCTGTTCCTAGTAAAATTTTCTAGATCTCATAGCCAAGAATGGGGCCTCTATATTTCCAGCAATATTCTTAATTGTAGATCTCCACTCTTTGACACTTTATTTAGATATGTATAGAATAGAATTAACCACTCAGTAATATCTGTTGTCAGCTTTGAAATAATTGAGAAATGCATGAGTAAGTAAAATCTGTGTTTTAATAAAGCAAAAAAAATTGAGCAATCATAGGAGAACACACTATGATACACTGCAATATTAACACGTATATGAGGAGAAAGCACCAGACACCTAACAAGGGGACAGCTCCGGCTGTCCACTGGTAGGCGTCAATGGCACAAAAAGAGTTTCCCTCACCATGTTTCCTGTCTTTGTCTTTCCTTATTATTACCTTATCTTATCCCATAAAGATAGCATCGTTCACATGGATAACCATGGAAGAACTTACAGACAAATGATAGCTCAGGCAATCAAGGTAGCAGATCTGAGTGATTTATTTGTTAACATCTGCCATTTCATCTTGCCTTCTCCAATAACATTGCAACTCTTCCTTTTTATATCAGATATTTGAGGTAAAATAAAAGCTATTAAAATATATAAGAGTCATTACTTTTTGGTTACACATTCTACCATCTCTTGCACATTTAATATTCTACAAGATTAAGTATTAAGTTAGATCTTCATGAATGCTTTACTTTAAGGTCCTTTTCGGTCTTGTGAACCATAGAGCATCTGAAGAGATAAACGTATTTATGGGAAAATACCACATATGTGATAAACAAGAATAAATATGGTAGCACAAGATCACCTGAATAAATTTCACTGACAACTCTGAACTACATATTTGCCATTTTCATATACTTTAGATCCTCAATTTTGTAAATAATGTAATTACAGCATAATATTATTCATGTGAGTATTATCTCTAACAGAATGTATAAGAAATGGTAGGAAAATATCACAAGGGTAAGCAACCCTTCCTTCTGTATAAGGAAACATGAATTGGATCACTCTACTATAGGAATTATCTATTACAATTCTCCTTGAAAAGAACCTTTAAAACAGCTGATCTACACTGACAAATTTATGTTTTTCATTTCCCACCTGATATGAGAAGTCCTTCTGTATAGGTATTGCTTTTATTGGTGAATGAATATAGAAGCATTGGTGGTCTCAGACAGAACCAAGTAGTGAAAGGCAGGAAAACTAACGGACTTGGAGAAAGAAGTCAGGGAGAGGCCTTTTAGCTACTGCAGGAAACAGATGCACAGGAACCTTGCTGATAAACTGTGAGCTTCATGGTAAAAGATAAAATAACAGCATGGGTTCATTTGAGATATAAGAACTGGCTAGCAATACGCTTAAGCAGTGTTAATATAATACAGTTTCTGTGTGGTTATTATGGGTTAGGGCAGCCAGGAAACAAACAAACATCCCATGGCTGAATCCCTCATGTTTCTTTTCTTTCTTTTTTTCTATCTTTCTTTTTTCATTTCTTTTAGATTCTTGAGATAGTGTTTCTTTGTGTAACCACTGTGGCTGTCCTGTAACTTACTTTGTAGACCATATTGGCCTAGAAAACACAAAGATCCTTCTGCCTCTGCCTCAAAAGAACTGGGATTAAAGGTATGTGGTGTGTGCTAGCACCACCTGGTGTATCCCTTAAGTTTCTTCATTTAATTGAATGGTAGTTCAGTCTTAGAGCACAGGTATCATTGATTACTCAGTGTTAATGGGACATGGGATTCTGAAAAGTGGGAAAGACCTGAAGTTCTACCAGAATTTCCTAATTGATTTTTCAGTCATATTCTTAATATTGTGCACAATCCAAAGATTTAAAGAAATCATGTATTTTCTCAATATGTGAAGGACTAGAATGGAAAGATAAAGCTTCTTGATTTATTTAAATATACACTTACATATTCTGATTTGAGTAGTAAAGGGTGGAGTAAAAGTCAGTTGTCTGCTCACTCCAAATCTCAAGATCATGCTTACTATGTTTTCTTATTTTCACTTTTTAAAAACTGTTTTTATGGAGCTATAAATGCTTTCCTCTCTCCTCCCTTTTTCCCTCTCCCCCTCTACCATCTCCCTGAGTTCCATGCTTCCACTTACTCAGGAGATCTTTTCTTTTTCTACTTCCCATGAGGATTGGATCCATGTATGTCTCTCTTCGGGTCTTCTTTGTTCTCTAGTTTCTCTGGCATTGTTCATTGTATGTAGGATTTTCTTTGCTTTATGTCTAAAAGCCACTTTTGAGTGATTACTCTTTTTTTTTGCTTTTAATGTGATGAGGTATATATCCCTCTGACTCTAAATAACAATTCAGAGAAGAGCCTTGACATAGTGCTACCCTTGGGGTGAAAGTGTCATCTCATTTCAATGACGAGAGTAGATAAAGTAACTGCAAAAAACTTCCATTTATGACACAAAGACTGGAAAATTAATGACTGTTGGCAATAGCATTAGAGATGATTCAAAAAATTAACACAAACACTTATATGGGACCATATGAATTTGCAAAGCACAAAATATCTTGTCAAAAGGATATCTATATAACTTTATTTCAAAATTTATCTCAATGTGAGAGTATCAGAAGGTTTTGGTAGTTGTATAAAGACTGTATGAATCATTTGACTATGTTGTGTCTAACAAATATTCAAATAAAGTGTCAACTTATTTTGAAAGAATGACAAGGCAAGGAATTATAAATTATTTTTTCAATGTGTTCACAAGAATAATTGGAGAATTTGATTTCCACATACAATTTATTTCTTATCTTTCAATGAAATCTTAATGATGATGATGATGATTTTTATGATGAGAAATTGAAGTTAAGAAAATGAAATAAATGAAGAATTCTTAAAATGCTAACACAGGTTCAAACCAGAAATAAAATCAAATCGATTAACACTCTGTTTAATATCTCATGATACTTTTGAAATATAGGGAAAAAACTCTCAAAATGCCCAAGGGATCTAGTTCTGTTGACATTGAAGCAAATATGAAAGCATTGAAAGGCCCATAGCCTCACCAAGCCCCCCACTTTGACAGCCATGACTGCCTACAGAGAAGATACAGCAAGATGTAAGACTCTGACTTCACAGGATGTGGTGAGACTCTGACCTTACCCTAATCACTGGAGAGAGACTGTCACGTAGCCTGTATCCTGAGGGTCTAACCTTTTCTTGTTTTTTCCTTATACTGGGAAGAAACTGCCAGACATCCGCGATGTGGTAAGTAACCAATCAGAAGTCACAGAAGTTAGCTGGCGGCTCTAGATGTACTTTCCTGATTATGGTCAAATGGAGCAAAAGCTTTAGTAGTCCCAGGCATTATCTCCAATTATAGTCAACGTTCTGCAGACATTGCCATATGGTAAGGAACCAATCAGAAGTCACAGAAGTTACCTGGTAGGCTCTAGAGGTACTTTACTGATTATGGTCAAATGCATCAACAGCATTAGCAGTCCCTGTGATTGTTTCCAATTATAGTAAACTTTGTGCAGCTGTAACTGACCAATTAACTCATGACAGATTCCTCCAGCCCAATCTGAGACTGTTACTATGCAACTTTCAGAACCCCAGATGCAACCCCTGACTCCGCCTCTAATGAATGCCTCACCCTACTGTGGCTAGAGAGTCTGTTCAGCTGCACCCGATTTGTTTAATGGATAGAGAACCCAAGTTAACTTGCAATTCAAAAGACTCTTTGCTTTTTCATTGGATCTGGTCTCTTTGGTAAATTTTGGGGTTACAGACTCTAGGTTTGAAAAAAGTAATTCTTTAATGACTGTTGGCAATAGCACTAGGAATGATGGACAAATTAACACAGAAATTTATATGGGATCATATGAATCTACAAAGCATGAATTGTCTTGAGAAAAGCATGTTCATATAACTCTATTTCAAAATACATCTCATCGTGAGGGCATCAGGAAGTTATGGTACTTGTTTAAAAACTCTCTACAAGAATGACTATGTCGTTTCAAATAAATATTAAAATAATGTGCAAACTTAAATTGAAAGATTGAAAAGGCAAAGAATTATAAAGAATATTTTTATTGTCTCATAACTATAGATTGGAGAATATGATTTCCACATCCAAATTTATGTCTCATTTCACACTGAAATTTCAACTGACTTAGGACTTCATAATCTTTTTTTTTTTTAAGTTTTACCCTAAGTTCTTTATTTTCCATGGTTTATAAGCCAAAGCTTACGCGATCCTAAATCCCTGAGGGGCCAGAAGTCCCACCGCGAAAAATAGCAAACAGACCCAAGACTTGAGGAAAGTACACGGAGGGATGGGTAAATCTGATGTCCATATCTGGCGCTCAGCTGAGTTAGAAAATGCAGACGTTTTTAGCCTGGAATGTATGAGCTGAGTGAAGGAATGTTAGAAATGCTGAAGTAAGAATTCCATCGTGCCCGGGCCTCGCTGGAGCCACGCCACAGGATGTCACCAAGCACCTCTCAGAGGGTCAGCCCCCGCTCCTCAAACAGTTGCTTTAGTGCCTCTTCCAGTCGCTGGTTCGTTCCTTGAAGCCCCTTCACCACCTGGGCTGCCCACTCGAAGTATTCCTGGACTCGCTGTTCTGACCACCCTTGAGGAGTGCAGCGATTCAGGTCTCTCAAATTGTATAGTTTGTCTGCCAGTTTCACCAGTTTGGCCCCTGGGCTGCTGTGGGGTGCCTGCTCCACCTGTTGCCGCTTTCTTTCCAGTTTGGGCAGAGTCTTGTCATCTGTCACTTCCTCCACTAAGCGCCGAACCTGGGCTCCAAAGTGCAGCTCTACCTCATCCAGGGTAGTGTCTGTGTCTTCTACTGTATCGTGGAGCAGGGCCGCCTGGGGAGTCCCCCCCCCCCCCCCGTTCAGTCCGGGGGCACTAGCCTACTACCAGTCAAAGGGCACCTATTGTTCTACAGTGTCTCCAATTCCCACACCAGCCTCCTGGCAGAGAAGGGTAAAGTTACCGATGGGGTGGTTGATGTAGGGAGTCCCTTCGGGATCTTTCCGTCGCTGCTGCCGGTGTTTGCGAGCGGCGAAGTCAGCAGCCTCCAGCAGCTGAGCCGCCTCGGAGCCCATCGCGCGGGTGGCGCGGGTGGCGGGGCAGGACTTCATAATCTTGTGCAAAGCAGTGGTTGCACACAACTTTAATCCCAGGAGTGGGGAATCAAAAGGATGTGGATCTCTATGGCTTTGAAGCCAGCCTGATGTAAAGTGCTATTTCCAGTATAGGCTCCAAAAAAAACCAGAAAAACCTTGTCTTGAAAAAAAAAGCCCACAAAACCTAACCCCCAAAAAATGAAAAAAAATCCGCAATAATTTCATAGTACTAAAACTACAGTCTAAAATTACATGCTCTATACCCCATAAGAGAATATACAGAAAGAGATTTTCTTTCTTTGAGTATGGAGTAGACAATACATATTATCTATTACATAACTGACTAAAAATTTATGAGGATGTTCAGGAAATAAACTGTTGTTATGTTAAATATCTTTGATAGGAATAAACATATGTTGCAAGCAATCCAGATACAGGAAATATTTAGGAATATATATGAAAAAAGACATAGTATGTATGTGTGCATGTGTTTTCCCTGTAATATGCTACAATTTAAAATACTGAAGACACAGTCTACACAATGTATAGAAAGAGAAACATGGGATGAAAATTATCCAATTAAAATTGGAAAAGTAATAATAGGAACATTCCCTCAGAGCTCACATGCCTTTGACCCTAGCACTTGGGAGATATAGGCAGGACATTTTCTGTGAGTTCAAGGCCAGCCTGGTCTACAGATCCAGTTCCAGGACTGGATACTTAGGTAATGAGAATCCATGCCTAGAAAATTGAAAAAAAAATATGGCAATTGCAAAGACAGATTTTAAAATGACTTTATTTTATATTTTGCTAGAGTGTAACAGTGTTTGGTTAGATGTATGTGGAACTCACTGTCTCCAGATCATGGGGAGGGCAGCAGAGTCCCACTGATTTCCTGGGACGGGTGTCTCAGATCCATCTCAGCACAGATGTGGGTGCTGTAATTGAACACAGACTCTCTGGAAGAGTATTCAGTGGTTTTAACCACTGAGAAAATCCCAACAGCAAAGGCAGGTTTTTAAGGCCAATATTAATTACTAATATTAACATTAAGCCTCCATTAAGAGCAAAAATGTTCTGAAAGCCTCTATCACCTTGAGAAAATGTTGTAGACTTAACAGTTGTTTCCTCAAGTGGAAGGGTTGAGGGCAAGAGGCCAGAGATATGTAATATTTTCAGTTGATAAGAGAGGTTCTTTCATCATCTTGTGACAAGACACACACTATGGAAAAATGGTGTATGAACCATATTCTAGAGTTCCTGGTTTAGGTAGAAATAACTGAGTGCATAAAGAAAACACAGTAAACAGAGAGAGAGGTCAAATGAACTATGTACCTTAAGTAGCTTGTGAGGGACTCTAAATCTCTCTCCTTGTCCAGAATTAGTGTTATAATTCAAGACACAATGAAGATGAGTTTTGACGTATAATGAAAGATTTAGATGTCAGCCCTTGTTGTAAGGATGAGGACAAAGTTCTTTCACCTAGCTCTACTATTCCCCTGAATCTTTAGTTTGGACTCTTATTTGATTTCAACATATTTACCCACTATTAGTAGAGCACCTGTAGTAGAAATTACCGAGAAAGATAATGTCCAAGGAATCAGGACTTTTAATCTCATTTTTGTATGCTGATATTGAGAAATAGAATAAAACCTACCAAACTGGACAGAATGGTCATAAGATGAGAGGTTATGAAAAATATTACAGTTGCTTATTGGGATGGGATGGCACAGGTGATAGGGAAATAAATTATTAAAAATTATTTAAATAAGTGGAATGGCATTGTCAAACCCCACTAGCATACTAGGTAAGAATGGATAAAGCTCTAGAGATCGATACCTGACAGCATAAGGTTTAGCCTTTTCATGAATATTTTGGGTCAAGTTTCTGTTTGATTTAATGTTTTCTTTGACTGATTAGTATATTTCCTCTATTGTATCTTCAGTGCTTGAGATTCTCTCTTCCATCTCTTGTATTTTGCTGTTCATGCTTGTGTTTGTAGTTCCTGCTTATTTTCTCATGAGTTCTGCTACTATTATTCCCTTGTCTTAAGTTGTCTCTATTTCAGTTTTCATGTGTTGAATAGTTTCAAATGTTTGATTGCTTTTTCCTGGTACTCTTTAAGGAACTTGCTGATGTCTTCCATTTTTTTTTGTTTGTCTTTTCGTCCATATTTCTTTGAGGGAATTTCTCATTTCTTTCTTTTTTTTTTAGTCCATACTAGTTCTTTATTTAAACTTGCCAATCATGTATGAGAAAGAATTTATGCCCTCCCTGTATGACACCAATAAAACTAAGTAAATACTTCAGAATAAATTCTAGTCCAGTAGTTAAATATCGAGTAATTATACATGTAAATTAAAGTCAAACAGTCTGGCTTTCCCAAATAGAGGGTGGTTAACTAAATAATTGTAACAATTACCAAATTAGTAGAAATAAATAACATATTAAAAGATTATTCTGCTTTAGTGCAAGTTTTACAGGTATTTAGACATTTATCATAATAATATATCACAATAAATTTTCCCTCCATGTTGCATAAGATGTAATTACATAAACCTGTATTCAGCTATTTTTGTTTTTTTTGAAAGTAATTTTATTAAGTTATAAAAGTTTCCATTTCTGCCCCTCTTCCCAACACCCTCCCACTCCCCCCACTCCCTCTCCTCCTCCCTCTTCATCCCTTAGGGCAGTCAGGGTTTCCTGCCCTGTGGGAAGTTCCAGTTCCTCCCCCCTCCCTCCAGGTCCAGGAAGGTGAGTATCCAAACAGACTGGATCCCCAAAATCCAGTATATGCAGAGGAAACAAGTCCCATTGTCATAGTCAATGACTTTTCAAAAAGACTTCGGGCCAGCCACATTCAGAGAATCCGGCCAAATTCCGAGAATCTGGTTAGATCACGTCCTCGTTCAGTCCCAGTCCAACTGGCTTTGGTAAACTCTCATTAGATCCATCCCCTTGTATCAGTGGGTGATAGCATTTCTTTATGTGTTCAAACATTGTCCAGAATTTATTTTTTGGATCATTTTTGTGCTTCATCTATATTTGTTCAAGTCTTACTATTATAGAGTCTTTTGCTTTTACTCGTGTTGTGTTGCTCTTTGTGGTGTTGCCTGTGTTCTTACCTTTTCCATGCATCTTTTCCTTTAATAGGTGTGGTTGGGGCTTTCTGTGATTCTGTTGATTAATCTTCTAGGCTCCAGTGAATCCAAAGCTCAGATGATTGTTCCTCATGGTACAATCAATGCCACAATACTAGTTGTTGGGGTCATGGTTTGTCTTCACAGAAATAGAATCCCTAACAAAGAAAAAGCTGACACCAGGGACTGGGGTATTGCTGTGAAAGGCCTGCCCATATTTAGTTTAGAGTAATATGGACTTTGGGAGTTTATATTAGGAAAGCAAGGGGATGCTTTAAGTGTGATCTCCCTGGGCAATTCTAGTAGGATCATGGAAGACAGTGGTGCTGAATGCAATTAGATGAATTCGGGGGATCAAGAGGTTTCAGAGCATATGAAAATTAGCATGTTCTGGAAACTGATCTTGTAATATCTTGGTGAAAAATGTAGCTTTTTTGCCCTTGTTTGAAGAATCTGCCTGAGGCTAAATTAATGAGTTTTGGATTAATTCCATTGGCAGAGGAATTATCAAAGGGCTTACTATTGACCCTATAGTCTGGTTATTAGTGGTAACTCTAAGTAAGATTTATGATGAAAAGGAACAAGTTGAGCAGGGTCAATTACAGAATGTGAATTTTAAGAGAAAAAGAGAAGCAAGAACTAGAATGGAGCAAAATCCTGTGTTCAAGAAGATTAACAGTTTAAGAAATGTAATTTTGGGAGTGGTGAACTCAGAAGCAAGATCCCACTCAGCTAAGTTTCCAACTTGTGAAAAGGAACTAAGGAAAAGCTAGAATCAGTGTGAACAGGCACACCTTTAGACCTAGCACTTAGAAGGTTGAGTCTACCGAATCTCTGAGTTTAAGGCCTACATGGTCTATGGAGCAAGTCTGAGCAGAACCAAGCCTGGCCAGTGAACAAAACTATGAAACAGAGAGAGGGTGAAAACATAACTGAATGAGAGCAGCATGTTCTATCCCTGACAAGCAGCAGAATTTGACAGCTTTGGGCACATAGTTCATGTTTTAGGGTTTATCATAGATAAATGAGTCTATGCAGTTTGTGTCCACACCTAAGGAAAATGCTGAGGTTGAGCGTAGATCAGGAGGTCAAGAGATATCATTTTGTGAAGCTGTGACATTGAAACCTGGAGTGCCCTGGAAAGCCCAAGATGTTAGAAATGTCAGAATAATAGGATATATGCTGAGAATAGATGCTAACAGGGAATATAACCAGCCTTAGAGAAAGAAGTGTGGTGCAGTCAACAGAGCTGAATAAAGATGAAGACATAAAGAGGGTTTTGACATCAGACAAGGAGAAGGTGTTTGAAGCTTTCCCAGATGACTCATACAGTGAGCCACCCCAATTAAATGACTTCCTTATAAGAGGTACCATGGTCATGGTTCTTTTTCATAGCAATAAAAACCTTAACTAAAACACTGGAGGATTTCAAACAAAATCAAAACATTCATTCTTCAGTTTCACCAGGAAAAAATTAGAAATAAGGTAAGTGGAATGATAGCAAATTTTCTCCTTGAATAAATTAAATCCAGCAGCTGGAAAAATCTATATTTTGTCTACATTTAGATGTACCGAAAAACTTACAGCATCATGACGCTCGCAGGTCCCCTGGTGAATGGGAGGCCATAGTGGGTTGGAGGCAGACAGATATGGCATGCAGAGAGAGATTTGGTACATGGTATATTTAGTGGGTATGGTGAAGCATATAAGGTTTAAGCAATTATGGTAAGAAGAGAAAAACAGAGTGAGACAGAGAGAGAGGGAGAGAGAGAGAGAGAGAGAGAGAGAGAGAGAGAGAGAGAGAGAGAGAAGGAAGATAGGATTAGCTTTCATGGTGAGCTGGGGGAGATTGAGTGAGGGTGGGGGAATTTGTCTCTTAAAGGAACAGGGTACCCATGTCACAGGGAAGTTGAGAAGAAGTATAACATTTCCATTTTTTGTTTTTACAATAAAAAGGTAAGTAGATAGGCTTAAAAGGTTGAGCGGATGGAGCTTTCAAGTTCTCTACTACTTCCTAATGGTTTGTGTACATTGCAGTCTTAGGAGACCTGTGAAAGCTGGGTATTCCTCACACCCTGGGGTAGCTGATTGCTTTGCTCCTGTTCAGGATTTGTGATGTGGAACTGTTCAGTGCCTCTTTGACCAGGCAGGCTGTTGACAGAGTGGAGGACAAGGTTAATTTAAGGAAGAAAAACTTTTCTCTAGGTCCTGGTAATTGAGGAAAAGAAGAGTGTCAGGATCAGAGAAATGAGAGAGAAGTATGTCTGACCTGTTTCAGGTAAGAGAGCTGTGTATCAGACTTGTTTAAGGTGAATGTTTTAATTAGAGTCCATAGATTCACAAGAATTCTTTAGTTTGTACAAAAGGCAACATATTTAGGCCACAATGACTGTGATTGATATTTTTGCCCAATGAGAAGTATCTTTAGAAAATGACCAAAAAGAACTTAAAATCTTGATAAAACTATGAAAGGCACCAAGCAACATGAGAGAGAAATCTGATAACTTATTTTGGTCCTTAGACCTTTATAACTTGCAGATACACATTTTAATAACCTGCATTTGTATATCTTAAAACACCTTTAATTTAGAACATGGTAAGACAATATACTGAAAATTGTTAGGTAACATTGTCCTTTTAAACTTGCAAAGCATCTCTCCCATCAAATTGCATCAGAGATCTTTGAGAAGGATAGAATTTTAATTGAATATTGAATTAAAAATGACAAAGAACTTACTCAATTGACTACCTAAAGCCAAGTCTCAGATTCCTCCATTGTCATCAAGGGCAGGAGCTTCAGGGCTGTAATTGTCTTCTGACAATGCAGGGTCTCCCAGGCTTTTTAAGACCTTGTGTATTGGCAAATATGTAGGAGGACAAGCATACCTTGGCTGAGCAGCTAGGCTGTTGATTCTAGTTAATATCTTCCATTGTCTTGAGATCTTCAAGTGATTAGATGAGAGGCGATTTCACTTGTTGAAGCTAATTTCAGATGGATGTTGTTCTGTGGCTATCTGTCTTCTGTCTTCTTTGGAGGAAATAGGGTGCTGCTGCTAGGTGCCAACCTGCCTCTCTGTTATGAAATGACTTTCAGTAATGAAACTTTTAAATGCCATATTTCCCAGATCTCTGAGAGCTCGAAGACTGTTTATGGGGTATGTATTTAAAGTTATGACTACAGTATAGAATCTGCCTAGAGACCTGTGTCCAAGCTTGACTGTACTGGATTTTAACTAAAAATGTGAGATTAGGTGAGGTTGTCCTTGTAAACTGGGAAAACCACTCAGCCATCAAATTGCATCAGAGATCTTTGAGAAGGATAGAACTTTACTTGGTTATTGAATTAAAAAGACAAGAGAACTTACTCGACTGTTGACCTAGAGCCACGTCTCAATTTCCTCTGTGGTCATCATGGCCAGAAGCATCAGGGTTGTATTTGTTTTCTGTTGGTGCAGGGCCTGCCAGGCTCTAGAAGACCACATGGATTAGGAAATCTATCAGAATACAACCCTACTAGCCCTGAGCAGCTAGACTGTCTATTCTAGTCAATCAGATTCACTGTCTGGAGATCTTCAGGAGTTTAGATGAAAGACAGTTCGACCCAGTGGTTAGTACTTTTGCTTGATGAAGCAAATTGTGGATAGACGTTGTTCTGTGCCCATCTATCTACTGTATTCTTTGGAAGAAATGGGGTGCTGCTGCCAGGAGCCAAACTCTCTCTGTGTTATGAAAAGCCTTAAAATAATTAAACATTTTAATTTCATATTCCCCATGATCTCTGAGAGGTGAGGGCTGTTTATCTGGTATATATTTAATGTTATGAGTACAGTATAGAATCTGCCTGCAGATCCCTGTCCAAGCTTGACTGTCCTGGTTTTTAACTTAACATGTGAGATTTTTCTTAGTCACAGCACCAGTAAAATATTTACCATCGGCACGACCCTGGAAGGACCCCTGGTGGTTGGGAGACCACAGCGAATGGTAGACAGGCAGAAACACCTTGAAGAAAGATTGGGTACACAGTTTATTTAGTGGCTATTGTAAAGGATATAAGAGTGAGGGAAGGGGAAATGAAGAGACAGAGAGACAGAGAAAGAGGAGAATGGGGAAAGCAGAAAGGGAGAGGCAGTGTTTATCTCTTCAGAAGAAAAATTGGGAGAGAGAGAGAGAGAGAGAGAGAGAGAGAGAGAGAGAGAGAGGAGGTGAGGAGGCATATTAGCTTGCCTTGGCATAAAGGGGGAGATTGAAGGAGGGTGGAGCTTCTCTCATAAAGGACAGGGTATTCAGGTGACAAGGAAGACCAGAAGAATTCTGACATTATTAGCTGTGGACATCTATCATCTCATTAAATCTATGTTTGCTCCTTTTAAGAACAAACACACAAATTTCCACATTGTTTCTTGACTTAGTGGTTGGTTATAATCTATGTCCAATCAATCCAGCCTCAAGAATTTGTCCTCAGTCAATTAACATATCCTAATTAATCATGATATTTAAAAAAAGTTTCATTCAATAGAATTAACATCACCATATCTAACCTGTACACTACATGATTGACACAATGACACTGAGAAGGGTTTGTTTTTAAGATCAACCAATCTGTGTTCAGGTTCTTGGTCCTGATTTAGAACCCATGTATGTGCTACCCTATAAAATCCAGAGTTATTAGGAACATAGGTAAACAACTTTAGGAAGAACCACATACTTGACAATACACTAACTTTCTATTCTCCAGGGTATAGCTCTCGGTTTCCTTCTTTTTCATTTGAGTTTAATGTAATGATTACTGCCAGCATGTAGGAACACCAAAAATTTCTGTTAGCAATCTTTTATCTTTTGGAGTAAAATTTTGGTCAGTTTGAGTCTACTGATACCCAGGCCATGCTTCCCTAAAATTTGTACTAGACCACCCTGTGAAAATATGGTTCTTATTCTCCCATAAATCAGAAATCTTTAAAATTTGTTTGAGAGAATGCAAATTTACAAAGAAAACCTCTAAGAGAAAATAGCAACAAACGTAAACCGTTAATAGAATATTTGTGGGAATATTCCAATCACACATATACACCCTCACACACTCATGTATGCATGTGTCCACTTTGAAGGACAAGAAGCAATATAAAATATCTCAAATGGGTCTATTAAAACAGTTCAAGAAGCAAAGGGACTGGGCTTTAAGCACTTCTCTTCTACTGAACTAAATTCAATTACCAGGACTAAATAGTAGAAACAGGGAACTGTGAAGCACAAGTTTTTTTTTCTTCATGTTTGCATATGCCCAGATGCATACAAGTATGTATGGCTAGTATGGAATGTACCAACATAAACAAATGAATAAATAAAGAATAAGTATGCAGAAATGAGTAAACATGGTAGTCATTGGTACTCAAAGAACATATGTTTTAACATTGCTATTTAAGTATTTAAATATTTCACATATACTAAGTGATTGATAAGATTCACTGACTGAACCTTGTTAAGTATGGTGATGCACACAGAATACCCGACTATCAGGATCCCGATAGCTTTGATAATGGTAATGTCATGTCTCTCGTCACTTTTTTCAGTATCAATACATGAAGAAATCTAACACAGAAGCCCTTCTGTCTCCTTGTCTTATGTTTCTGTTCTGAAGAGCAGCCAGCAGTTAGTTCCTTCAAGATTCTATCATTTGGAAGTTGATACCTTCACCTCATCAAGAGTATATAGTCAAGGACATGATACCCTTAGCCCTTAGACTTCAAAAGATTTTTTTTTGCTCTTGAAATAAAAGCAGAAATCTTTATCACCTTAAAGGGACAATGATGACAACAAGTATCAACTGATCTAAAGAATATCTGATTTAGGGGATGGGACAAAAGAAGAATTACATATTGTTATGATGATGATGATTGATTATGAGAAAATGAAGTTAAGAAAACTAAACTAATGAAGAAGTCTGTAAGTGCTAAACCAGGATCAAACCAGAAAAAAATCAGAACTATTAACACTATGATTAATAGCTCATGAAATTTAAAAACAGAGCAGGAATAACTCTCCAAATGCCCAGAGTACCTCTGTTGGTAATGAAGTAAAAACGAAAGCATTGAAAGACCTAGACCCTCAAACAACCCCTTGGTTTAGCAGCCATGAAGACCTACAGAATAGATAAAGCAAGATGTAGGCCCCTGACTCAGCAGAATGTGCTGAGCCCTAAACCTTGCCCTAATTACCTGGGGGAGAAACTGCCAGATAGACTTTATCTTGAGAGCCAGATCTTGCCTGGTTTGACTTAATAACTGGGAAGAAACTGCCAGACATCGTCCATATGGTAAGGAACCAATCAGAAGTCACAGAAGTTAGCTGGCAGGCTCTGGACTTAATTTACTGATAATGGTGGAATTCAGAAACAGAAGTAAGAGCCCCAGGATTGTCCTCCAGATATAGCAACCACTCTGCAGCTGCAACTGACCAATTAACTCAGGACAGCCAATCCTGAGACTGTTACTATGCAACTTCCAGGCCACCAGATGCTCCCCCTGGCTAATGAATGCCTCACCCCACTGCAGATTGAAGGTCCCTCCTCCTTCACCCACTGTTTTGTATGGATAGAGAACCCAAGTTAAATTGCATTTCAAAGACTTTTGCTTATTCATTGGATCTGGTCTCTTGATGGTTTTGGGTGGTCCCAACTTTGGGCAAATGAGTAGAGACTAAAGTTGATTTCTTACCAAAGAAGTCATGTCACCATTTATATGAAAAATTAAGTTTCATTGAATGAACAGAATCTATTGAAAGATCTATGACTCAGTGGTTAAGAGCTTCTCTTGTTCTTATAGAAACCATGCCTTCCTTTACCAGAATCAATATTTTTGAATAAAACTTTCTGTAAATCTGTTACAGAGATCTAATACCCACTTTAATTCCACAGGCACCAGGCCCCCATGCGGAGTAAAATCATACACTGAAGCAAAAACAATTACACTCATAAGAAAAAATATATTAATCTAAATAAGATTTTAGATAAGAATGTTGTTCAGGTAGAAATGTTTTGTCTTCATTTATTTCTTCAACATTGGATAACTGGTTGTCCTTACTATACTGTAAAATGCAAACATTACCTACTTGTATCTGGTAAATCTGTCAAGTATTCATTTCCAAGACTGTGGCCTCTAAAATTCTTGCTTTCTTTTTAAAAGTTGAGGTTCATCCTTTACAGATTTTTGTTTAGATATATATAGAATGCTATTAAACACACAGCAATAACTGGTCATATATGAAAATATTGACACATGCTCAAGTAAGTAAACTTCATACTTTAATAAAGTAAAATGATGATACACTGCAATATATGAGGCCTATGAGGAGAAAGCGACAGACATCTAATGTGAGTACTGCACTGGCTGTCTGGTGATAGGAATCATAGGCACAGAAGGGTTTACATCACAATTTCCCCTGTTTTTCTTTTTTGTCATCAGTAGCTTATTTTCATTCCATGAAGATATGGTAGTTTCCAGAGAAAACCATGTTAGAATTTACAGACAAATAATAGCTAAGATAATCAGGGTAGCAGGTCTTAGTGATTTGTTTGTTAACTTCTGCCATTTTATATTGCCTTCTCAAATTCTTTGCAATATTTCCTTCCTATGTGAGATATTTAAAGTAAAAAAAAAGGTCTAAAAATATTATAAGAGTCACTATGTTGGGGTCACACATTCCACCAAGTGTTCTGAACGAATAAGGCTCTGCAAGATTAAGTACTAACTTGGTTCTTTAATGACTACATTGGTAAACAATGATTTAATGGAAAACATTCAGGCTTTCTCTAACTAATCCATTCAGATGTTATCTCCCATTGTTTTCCTTATCCAGCTCATAAAAATCAATGTCACACATTAATTGACCTACTTATTAAGGAACCCTATGTATCTAAAACACGTCAAACTCCAAATGACAATGTTCAGTTCACACATTTCTCAAAAATGTAAAAATATGCAAACCTTTATTGCAACAGAATTGGCAAAAAGAAAGAACAAACTAGGAGCTAATATTCAAAACGATTAGAAAAGGAGAGATTATCTTAAGTCAGTACACACAGCTCTTAAGCTTCCATAATTGTTTCAAAAATGGGACAAAAGTTCTTTGAAACTAGGATAATTTTTAAGTGCTATTATAAAACAATAGCAAGCATTTGAAACAATAAAGAATGTTTGATATCAAACCAACAAATCTTATATTGAGCTAGATTGTTGGTCAATTAGAAAATAAAGAATGCAGTAAATAAAGAAAAGAAGAATGTAAAGCACATTACAGAATCAAAAAGAGGACACAGATATTACTTATAATATGCAAAGATTTTAGAATTAGACACCAGAGATATATGAAAATTTTCAATACTGTAGAGTTTAGATAAAAAATTAATTCAGTATGTTATTATTTTACAGAAACTAGATAGTGCTTTAAACAACAAATACTAAATATTTTTAGGGAAAATATGTAACCAATATAAAATTTTAAAAAATTCAGGAGCAAAAGATTAAAACTGACAGAAAGAAAATTGTGAACCTGTTCACTAGCAGTTAAATGTTGAAAGACTTGGCAGCATGTTTAAGACCTGAAGGAAATGCCCAGATGCTCATTTAAATAGACCCAGGGTGAGATGAAGGAAAAGAGAGAGATCTTCATCATTAACTTTCTCATCATGACCTCACAGTGGGAAACCAATGATGGCACCTTCTATGAAGTTTTCTAATCGCACCACTAGACCCCAGGACCTCCAATGTCCAACACAGCAGCAGTAACATTGAAAACGGGGCTTCCCCCTCTGCATTTGTCTAGTGCACCTGGTTTCCAAAGGGTGTCAGGGGCTTTCCTGGATATTTAGACCTCTTTCTCACATACACATTTATCTCATCTTATTGTGAAATTTCAACTGACTTAAAAGTTCATATTTTGGAGATGATAATGATTATTGTGATGATGATTCTGATGATGAGATAATTAAAGTTAAGTAAATAAAACCTAAAGAAGTAGTTTGTAAGTGCTACTCCATGCTCAAACCAGAGAAAAGCTCTAAACTACTAATTCTGTGATTAATAACTCAAAAAAAACTAACAAAATAGAGGGGGGAAACTCTCAAAATGCTCAAAGAACCTGGTTCTCTTGACATTGCAGCAAATATGAAAGTATTGAAAGGCCCAAACCCTCAACCAGTCCCCCACTTGGTCAGCCATGAAGACCTATAGATAAGACTCAGCAAGATATAGGCCCCTGAGTCAGAAGACTGTAATGGGTCTCTGACTTTGCCCTAATTACTGGGGATAAACTGCCAGACATCTTCAATACTAAATCCCAGACCTTGCCTGACTTTGCCCTAATTACTGGCAAGAAAATTCCAGACATACTCCATAGGAACATATCAGAAGTTACAGAAGTTAGCTTGCAGGCTCTGGACCTGTTTTACTGCTAATGGTTGGATGCAGCAACAGCAATAATAGCTCCAGAAATGGCCTCCCGTTATAACAGCCTTTCTACAGCAGTTACTGACCAGGGTGAGATGAAGGAAAACAGAGAGAGATCTTCATCACTAACCTTCTTATCATGACCTCACAGTGAGAAACCAATGATGGCACCTTCTGTGAAGTTTTCTAATCTCCCCACTAGACCCCAGGACCTCCATTGTCCAACACAGCAGCAGAAACATTGAAAACGGGGCTTCTCCTTGTTCATTTGTCCAGTGCACCTGGTTTCCACAGGGTGTCAGGGGGCTGCGGCTTTCCTGGATATTCAGACCTCTTTCTCACATACACATTTATGAGAGATTCTCCCATACACTTATGAGAGATTCTTCCAGCCCAATCCTGAGACTGTTCCTATGCAACTTCCAGACCACCAAATGCACCCACTGGCTGTACCCCTAATAATTGTCCCACCCCACTGCACCTAGGCGGTCCCTCCCATCTACCCTCTGTGTTGGATGGATGGAGTATCTGAAGTAATTAGTAATTTAATAAACTCTTTGCTTTTTCATTGCATATGTACTCTTGGTGGTTTTAGATGACCCAGATTCTGGACCCAAAAGTGTAATTTAAAGTTGTTTTCTTATCAAAAAGGCACATCACCAATTACGTGAGGAATTAATTCTGGTGAATGAACAGGAATCTATTCAAAACCTATGCCTCAGTGATTAAGAACTTTTATTTCTCTTGTAGAAAACATGCTTTTCTTTCCCAGAACCAATTGTGGCACAAAACTTTCTGTAATTCTGTTACAGAGATCTAACACCCACATCTTAATTCCATTGGCACAATGCTCACATGTAGTGCAAAAACATACACTCAAGTAAAAGAATTACTCTCATAAGACAAAAAAAAGTAATCTAAATATGATTTCAGATAACGAACCTTGTCAGGTAGAAATACTTCTTGTTTCTTTATTTCTTCAACAGTGGACAATTTATTGCCCTTACTATCCTACAAAATTATAGAATTCCCTACCTATAATTGATTAATTTGTGTAGTATTCCTTTCCATGAATGTGGTGCATAATCCTGCCTTGTTCTTAAAAGTAGAGCACCATCCTTTGACCTTTTTGTTTAGATATGTATAGAATTCTATGAGACATACAGTAATAACTTGGTCAGATATGCAATATTAATAAGTGCATGAGTAAGTAAACTCCGTATTTTAATAAAATAAAAAATACAACACTCATAGAACACACAATGACGCACTGCAATATAAGCATGTCTATGAGGAGAAAGGACCAAACATCTAATGTGGGGACTGCTCTGGCTGTCCAGTGGTAGGAGTCAATGGCAAAAGAAAGTGTTTCCATAACTATTTTATCCCTATCTTTCTATGTTACCACCATTAGCTTATTTTTATAGCATAAATGTAGGATAGTTTACGTGGATAACCATGGAAGAATTTACATACAAATGATAACTCAGACAATCATGGTGGCAGGACTTAGTGATTTGTTTGTAAACTTCTGCCCTTTCACCCTTTCTTCTCCAATGCATTCCAACATTTCTTTCCTAAGTCGAATATTTGAGGCAAAAAAAACTTTAAAAATATTTTGAGTCATTACTTTGGAATTCAATATTCTACTATCTGCTTTGCATGTTTATGTTTCTACATGATTATGTATGTACTTGGTTCTTCAATGTCTATATAGGCAAATAACACTTTAAAGGAAATCATTCAGGCTTTCTCTAAATAATCTATTCAGATGGTATTTATCATTGTTTTCCTGATCTAGCTAATAAAGACCAATGTCACATATTAATCAAACTACTTACTAAGTAACTATTTATAACTAAAAGTATGTCAAACTCCAAATGACAATTTTCAGTTCATATATTTCTAAGAAATGAAAAAGATTCATACCATTTCGATTGACAAAATGGAAGAAGTCATTAGAAGCAGATTCACAAAAATTACAAAAGAATAAATTACCTTAAATCAGTTCATGAAGCTCTGATACTTCCATAATTGTTAAGAAAAATGGAGCAAAAGTTCTTTGAAAGTAGGATAATTTTTAAATACTGTTTTAGTAGGAGTGTTTGAGAAAATGGAGATTTTTGATATTGAGCCAACAAATCTTATATTAATCTAGTTTGTTGGAAAATTAGAAAATAAAAGATATAGTAGATAAACAAAAGAAGAATAAAAAGCAAAATACAATATCAAAAATGAATGCACAGATATTACTCATAGTGTTTTAGTTTTTGATTAAAACATTATAGATACATAAAAATTTTCAGTATTGAAAAGGCAGTATACTAAATTGTTTCATTATAATTCTACAGAAATTAAATAGTGCTTTAGAAACCAAGTACTACATGTTTTTTCAGGTGAAATTTTGCAATCAATAGGAAATTAAGAAAAAATTTAAAAGCAAAAGACCAAAACTTCCAGGAGGAAAATGCAGTGTCCATTTTCACTGGGCGATAGATGTTGAAAGCCTTGACATTGTATATGTCCTGTGGGGAATTACCAGAAACCTTTTTAAAGTGACTCAAGATGAGAGAATGGAAAACAAAGGGAGGTAGTCACGACTACTCTTCTCATCATGGCCTCAAAGTAGAAAACCAAAGATGGAGCCTTCTCTTCCCTTTTACATCCTTTCCAGCAGGCCCCAGAATCTTCATCTTCTCATCAGGATGGCAGAAAGATTGAAAATGTTGCTTCCCACTTCTGCATTGTCCAGTCAAATTGCTTTCACTAGGATGTCCGGTTGTCAAACAATACATGGAGACTCAATAACTATTCAGACTACTCTATGACATCATGGCACTTGAAAACACATGACAGCTTTAACTTAAGAAACCTTTTTAGTTTTGTGAACCATAGAACAACTGAAGAGAAAAAATATTTATGGGAATATACCACATACCTGATGATCAAGAATAAATATTGCATCACAAGTCATCTGTGTGAATTTCAGGGACAACTCTGAACTACATATATACTTTTGTTAATGCACTTTTGTTCTTCCATAGTGTAAATAAAGTAAATACAGCCTAATAGTAATCATTTGAGTGTTAGCACTCAGAGTATATGTAAGAAATGGCAGGAAAAGGTACCATGAGCAAGTTCTCTCTCTCTCTCTCTCTCTCTCTCTCTCTCTCTCTCTCTCTCTCTCTCTCTCTTCTTTCTAAGGAGGCATGAATTAGATCCTTCTACATCAGGAATTTCTTATTGCATTTCTTATTGAAAAAATATTTAAAATTTATGATCTACTGAACACAGAATTTTTTTCCTTATCCAGCATCTTTCTTTTCATCACTTTTGAACGACGTTTCCTTAAGCTCCTGCCTTTCATTGGATGGTAAGTGACACTCTGTGCACAGGGGTCACTGATTCTGTAAAGCACAATGGACCCTGGGGTTCTAAAATGTGGGAGAAGCTTGATGTTCTACCAGAATTACCTAGTTTGTTTTCAATCACTATACCTTCATCTTATGCAGAATCAAAAAATTTATTGTAAACTTGCATTTTCTCAGTGATTGAAAGTTAATGTGGAAGGTTGAGAGGGTTTCTTGAATTACACATATCTAAATAAACACTTACATATTCTGATTTAAGTAATAAATAGTGGAGTGAAATCACTTGTTTTGCTCACTACAAATCTCAAGCTCATGCTTATTCCATTTTCTCATTGTTATTTTTAATGTGGCAAGGCATATAATCCTATGACCCTAATTCGTAAGCCACAGAAGAGAAATAGTGGCTATCCTCAGGGTGGAAATGGTATCTCATTATAGAGGGTTTTGTAAATGTAGTCACTGTGTATGTCTTCCATGTTATGACACACAAAAAATCCATAATGACTGCTGGCAATAGCATTAGGAATGATTGACAAATTCATATGTGAAATCTATATGGGATCATATGAATGTACAAAACACAAAACTGCCATGAGAAAAGAATTTTCATGTAACACTACTTCAAAATTTATCTCATCATGACAGCATGAGAAGGTTGTGGTACTTGAATATAGACTATATGAAAAAAGGGACTGTGTTCTTTCACGCAAATGTTTAAATAAAATGTCAACTTATTTTGAAAGATTAACAAGGCAACTTTTTTCTCCTAAGTATAGCTTGGGGAATTTGATGTACATATACAGATTTATTTCTCATCTCAGAGTAACATTTCAATGGACTTAATCAGTCATACTCTAGGCGGTGATTATGATGATGATGAGAAAATGAAGTTAAAAAATAAAAATTAATGAAGTAGTCTGTAAATGCTACTTCAGGTTCAAACCAGAAAAAAACTCTAAATGATTAACACTGTGATTAATAGCTCAGGCAATTTGCAACATAAAAGGGAAATCTCTCAAAATGTTCAAAGGACATAGTTATGTTGACACTGAAACAAATATGAAAGTATTGAAAGGCCCACACCCTCACCAAGCCCCCAACTTTGACAGCCATGACTGCTTATAGAGAAGACACAGCAAGATGTAAGGCTCTGACTCAGCAGGATGTGGTGAGTCTCTGACCTTATCGTAATCACTGGGGAGAAACTGTCACATAGCCTCTATCCTGAGGCCCTGATCTTTTCTTGCTTTTTCCTAATACGGGGAAGAAACTGCCAGACATTGCCATATGGTAAGGAACCAATCAGAAGTCACAGAAGTTACCTGGTAGGCTCTAGAGGTACTTTACTGATTATGGTCAAATGCATCAACAGCATTAGCAGTCCCTGTGATTGTCTCCAATTATAGTAAACTTTGTGCAGCTGTAACTGACCAATTAACTCATGGCGGATTCCCCCAGTCCGATCCCGAGACTGTTACTATGCAACTTTTAGACCCCAGATATACCCCCTGACTGTACCTCTAATAAATGTCCCACCCCACTGCAGCTGGGAAGTCTGCTCTACTCCACCTGCTTTGTTGGATGGATAGAAAACCCAAGTTAACTTGTAATTCAAAGCACTATTTTTATTTTTATTGGATCTGGTCTCTTGGTGTTATTGGGGGTTCCAGATTCCAGGCATGAGATTATAGACTAAAGTTGTTTTGTAAGAAAAGAAGACATGTCACCATTTATATGTAGAGGTAAATCTGGTTTAATGAAAAAGAATATATTCAAGATCTATGTTTTCCTTCTTCAGAGCCTTAACTGTCCTTAAAGAAATTTTGCATTCATGTCCCAGAAGCAATACTGTAGCCTAAACCTTTCTGTAATTCTATTACAGAGATAACACCCACATTTAATTCAGTGGGCACCAGGCCCACATGTAGTGCATAAAACATACATTCAAGCAAAACACTTACAGTCACAAGACAATATTGAATAATCCATTTTTTATATCAAAGCAAGTCAGGTAGAAATACTTTGTGTTCCTTTATCTCTTCAACAGTGGATAACTGGTTGTCTTACTATTCTACAAAATGGTAGCATTTCTACCTACTCTCGGGAAATCTGTCTAGTTTTCATAGCCAAGAATAGGGCCACTAGAGTTCCTGCATTGTTCTTAAATGTAGCTCTCCACTCTTTGACATTTTATTTAGATATGTATAGAATAGTATTAACCACTCAGTAATAACTGATGTTAGATATGAAAAATTGAGAAATGCACTAGTAAGTAAAATCTTTGTTTTAATAAAGTAAAAAAAAAAATAGAGCACTCATAGAATAGCACATAATGATACACTGTAATATTCACATGTCTATGAGGAAAAAACCCCAGACATCTAATGTGGGTACTGCTCTGGCTGTCCAGTGGTAGAATTCAACGGTACAGAAAGAGTTTCCATTCCTGTTTTCCCCTATCTTTTTTGGTCATTATTAGCTTATTTTATCCCCTAAAGATAGCATAGTTCACATGGAACATACATACACCATGGAACAATGCATAGACAAATTATAGCTCAGACAGTCACGGTAGTAGGTGTCAGTTATTTGTTTGTTGAATTCAGCCACTTAATCTTGCCTTCTCAAAAACCATTGCAACTTTTTCTTCCTATGTCAGATATTTGAGGTAAAATAAAAGCTATTTAAATAATATAAGAATCATTACTTTTGGTTACACCTTCTACCATCTGTTTTGCACATTTAATTTTCTACAAAATTAAGTATTAATTGGTTCTTCACAGATGCTTTAACTTAAGGGACCTTTTTATTCTTGTGAACTATAGAGCAACTGAAGATAAAAACTATTTATGGGAATATACCACAAACTTGATAAAGTAAAGTAAGTAGAACATAATAGTATTCATGTAACTGTTAGTATTCACAGTATGTATAAAAAGGGCAGGAAAAGAATACATAGGCAAATATTCCTTTCTTTTTTATAAGGAAACGTGAATAGGATCCCTCTACTCCAGGAATTATCTATTACAATTCTCATTGATATGAACCTTTAAAACTTTTGATGTACACTGAAGATATTAATTTTTTTTATTTCCTACCTGGTGTGAGAAGTCCTTCTGAATGTGCATTGCTTTTATTTGTTAATGAATAAAGAAGCCACGATGGTCTCTGATAGGACATAGTAGAGCAAGGCAGTAAAACTAAACAGAATGCTGGGAGAAAGAAGGTGGAGTCATTGATAGGCCATTTAGCCACTGCAGGAGATAGATGCACTGTAACCTTGCTGATAAAATGTGAGTCCCTTGGTAAAATATAAAATAATGCGATTAGGTATATTTGTGATATTAGAGCTGGCTAGCTATATGCTTAAGCTATTGGCCAACCAGTGATGAAATAATACAGCTTCTGTGTGGATATTTTGGGTCAGGGTAGCTGGGAAACAAATGAACAAGCTATAGCTACATCAATTATCTCTCTTTTCTCTTTCTTTCTTTCTTTCTTTCTTTCTTTCTTTCTTTCTTTCTTTCTTTCTCTCCTTTTTTTAGCTTCTTGAGACAGGGTTTTTCTGTGGAACCGGTGTGGTTTTCCTGGAACTCACATTGTAGATCAGGTTGGTCTTGAGCACACAAAGATCCCATCTGCCTCTATCTCCCATGAACTGGGATTAAAAGTGTGTGGTGTGTGCCAGCACCACCCGCTCTATCCTTCTTTTCATGTGTTTTAAATAACCTTTCCTTAAGTGCCTTCATTTCATTGGATGGCAGCTGGAACTGTGAGTACAGGAGTCACTGATTCCCCAGTTTTCATGCGCCATAGGATTCTGAATTGTGGGATAGACCTGTAGGTAGATCAGAATTTTCTAATTGATTTTCAATCACTATATTTTTATATTTTGCTTAATCAAAAGATTTAATGAAAGCTTGTATTTTTCTCACGAAGTGAAGGATTAGACTGGAACGATAAGGTTTCTTGATTTACACATATCTAAATAAACACTTACATACTCTGATTTGAGTAGTAAAGAATGGAGTAAAAGTTAGTTGTTTTGTTCACTACAAATGTCAAGATCAAACTTATGTTTTCTCATTGTTACTTTTTTTGAAAAACTGTTTTTAATGTGCTATATATTTTTTCAACTCCACTCCCTTCTTCTCTCCTTCTTGTCTACCCTCTCCCATGATATCCATGCTTCCAATTTACTCAGTAGATCTTGTCTTTTTTAATTCCCATGTAGATTAGATCCATGTATGTCTTCCCTAGGGTCTTTTTTATTGTCTAGTTTCTATGGGTTGTGAATTGTAGGCAGGATTTTCATTGCTGTATGCTTAAAAGCCACTTATAGGTGAATATTCTCATTGTTACTTTTATTGTGATATGGTATATATTCTGATGACTCTAAATCACAATTCACATGAAAGCCTTGACATTGACATGAAGAAAGGAAATCCAAAATTATTGTTGGCAATCCCATTTTTTGACAAATTACACCGATATGGGACCGTATGAATCTACAAAGCATAACCTGTCTTCAGAATAGCATATTTATATTACTCTATTTCAAAATGTATCTCAATGTGAGAGCATCAGGAGGTTGTGGTACTTGTATAAAGACTCTATGAAGCAAGAGGCTATGTTGTTTCAAACAAATATTTAAATAATGTGTCAATTTATTTTGAAAGATTCACAGGCAATAAATTATAAAAGATTCTTTTTATTTTCTCATGACTATAGCTTGGAGAATTTGCTGTCCACATACAAATTTACTACCTATCTCACAGCGAAATTTCAGCAGATTTAAGAGCTCATACTCTAGGTGATGATTATACTGATGATTTTCATCATGAGAAAGTGAAGTTAAGAAAGTAAAAATTAATGAAGAAGTCTGTAAGTGCTACTCCAGGTTCAAACCAGAAAATACTCTAAATGATTAACACCATGATTCATAGTTTATAAAACTTAAGAAATATTGGGGGGGGGAATTCTCAAAATGCCCAAAGGACCTAGTTCTGTTGACATTGAAACAAATATGAAAATATTGAAAGGCCCCTACCTTCACATGATCCCCAGTTTGGAGGCCATGACTGCCTATAGAGAAGACACAGCAAGATGTAAGGCCCTGACACAGTAGGATGTGTTGAGTCTCTGACCTTACCTGAATCACTGGGGAGAAAGTATCACGTAGCCTCTATCCTAAGGGACTGACCTTTTCTTGTTTTTTTCAAATACCGTGAAGAAACTGCCAGACATCCTGCATATGGAAAGGAACCAATCAGAAGTCACAGAAGTTAGCTCACTGGCTCTGGACATTCTTTCCTGATAAGGGTCAAAGGCAGCAGCAGCAGTAACTGCCCAGGAATGGCATTCAGTTACAGCAACCTTTCTACAGCTGAAACTGACCAATTATCTTGTGACAAGTTCCCCCAGCCCAATCCTGAGACTGTTACTATGCAATTTACAGAGCACCAGATGTATTCCCTGGCTCTATCTCTAAAGAATGCCCCACCCCACTGCAGCTAGAGTGTCTGCTATACTCCAAGAGCTCTGTTAGATGGATAGAGAATCCAAGTTAACTCGTAATTTAAAAGCCTCTTTGCTTTTGCATTGGGTCTGGTCTTCTGGTGGTATTGGGGGATTCCCGACTCTAGGCAGTAAAAGTCAGTTGTTTTGCTCACTCCAAATGTCAAGATAAAGCTTACTTTGTTTTCTCATTGTTACTTATCTTTTTTAAAAAGAAAAACTTTTTATTGAACTATATATTTTTCCTGCTTCATTTCCTTCTTCTCTCCTCCCCATCTACACTTTTCCATGATTTCCACAATCTCAGTGACACGAAGAAGGAATTCCATAATGAATGTTGTTAATAGCATTAGAATTGTTTGATAAATTATAATAAAAATTTATACCGGACCATTTAATTATACAAAGCACAAACTTTCTTGAGAATAGGATATTCATATAACTCTATTTCAAAATATATCTCAGTGTGGGAGCATCAGGAGGTTGTGGTACCTGTGTAAATAAAGACTCTATGAAATAAGTGACTATGTTGTTTCAAACAAATATTCAAATAACTTGTCAACTTATTTTGAAAGACTGACAAGGCAATGAATTACAAAAGATTCTTTTTATTTTCTCACGACTATAGCTTGGAGAATTTGATGTTCACATTCAAATTTATTTCACATCTCACCATAAAATTTCAACGGATTTAAGAGTTCATAGTCCTATGCCAAGTAATAGTGATACACACCTTTAATCCCAGCAGTGGGGAGACAAAGGAAGGTGGATCTCTATGACTTTGAAGCGAGCCTGGTCTAAAGGAGTTAGTTCCAGGACAGGCCCCAAACGTACAGAGAAACCCTATCTTAAAAAAAAAATAAAATAAAAATAAAAAATAAATAAAAACAAAAATCCATTAAAAAATAAGATATTCAGAGTCCTAAAATTATAGTCTAAAATTATATACCCTTTTTGCATGAAGGAATACAGAAAAATATTTTCTTTCATTGAATATAGAGTAGACAACACATCTTATTTATTGCATAACTGACTCAAAAATTATGAGATTGTTCAGGAAATATATACCTTTTTTAGATTAAATATCTTTGATTGGAATAAAAGTGTATTGCATACAATCCAGACGCAAGAAATATTTAGGAATATACATGGAAAAAGATGCAGTGTGTGTGTGTGTGTGTGTGTGTGTGTGTGTGTTTTCCCTCCAATATATTACAATTTAAAATACTAAATATACAGACTACACAACGTCTACAAAGAAACATAAGATGAAAATTATCCAAAGACATTGGAAAAGTAATGATAGGATCATTCTGTCAGAGTGCATTAGATAGCACTGTGGCAGAAGCTATAAGAGAGATTCTTCCTTAAAAGTGTGATACTAAATTCCTATATCTGCCTCAACTTTACTAGAAATTTTTCTAAATAGTTCGAATTTATTTTACAAATATGGAAATTGTCTCGGGGCAGTGGTGGCATGTGCCTTTGATCCCAGCACTCAGGAGGCAGAGGAAGGAAGTTCTCTGTGAGTTCAAGAACAGCTTGGTCTACCGAGGAGTTCCAACTGATTCCATAGATACTGAGAAACCATTTCTAGATAACTCCAAAATATGTCAATGGTATGTGGTATGTTTGTGGTAGTGTGTATCAGCATTTAGATAGATGTATGTGTAATTCGCTGTCAGCACTGTCCCACTGATCCCCTGGGACTGGTGTCTCAGATCCTTCTCAGCACAAATGTGGGATGTAAATTGAACATAGTGTCTCTGGAAGAGTATTCAGTGGTTTTAACCACTGAGAAATTCTCCAGGGCAATGGCAGGTTTCTTAGGGCCAATATTAATTACTAGCATTAACACTCAGCCCCCTTAAGAGAAAAACATGTTCTGAATGCCTCTATCACTTTGAGAAGATGTTGTAGACTAAACTGTTGTTTGCACAAGTGGAAGGTTGAGGGCAAGAGGCCTGAGATATGTAATATTTTCAGTTGGTAAGAGAGGTTCTTTCATTATCTGGTGACAAGACACACAACTATGGAAAAATGGTGTGTGAACCATGTTCTAGAGTTCCTGGTTTAGGTAGAAATATCTGATAGCATAAAGAAAACACAGTATACAGAGAGAGAGGTCAAATGAACTACTGACCTTAGGTAGCTTGTCCAGGTCTCTAAATGTCTCTCCTATTCCCGAAGTAGTGTTATAATTTACAGACACAATGAAGATGAGTTATGACATATAATGAGAGTTTTAGCTGTCAGCTCTTGTTATTAGGCTGGGGACAAAATTCTTTCTTCCACCTCCATAATTCACCTGGCTCTTACATTTGACCACTTTATCTGATTTCAACATATTTTACCACCATGAGTAGAGCACCTGTTTTAGAAATTACAGTGAAAGATAATGTTCAAGGAATTAGGACTTTTAATTTCACCTTGCTATGCTAATGTTGAGAACCAGAGTAAAACCTACCAAATGGAACAGAACAGTCATAAAATGAGTGAAGTAATGAAAAATATTACTGATGTTCATTGGACAAGAATGGCATAGGTGACAGAGGAATATATTATTAAAATGACTTGAATTATTGGAATAACATTGTCAAACACTACTAGAGAACTTGGCAAGCATGGATAAACCTCTATAGATCAATACCTGACAGCATAAGGTAGACCAAGTACAACAAAAATTGCAAGAAAAATTACAACAACAAAACAAACACACTTAAACCTCCTAAAAATGACATTCTTTCTTTCCTTAATCAAATTTCATCCAGTATTATTTTTCCTTATTTTAATATATCTGTACACTTTCACAACAAAATTCTCTCTTAACAAGAACTGCACTGATTATTGATTCATCAGCCTGCACATCTGAGTATGTTTCTCATCCCTTACCATTTTCAAGATGATGTCTTATAATTTTGATCATTCTTGAGCCAGTCTTTCTTAATGCTCAATAATTTCCCATGCTCCGGTCCTTCACCTGTTTCTTGGCTATAAATGAATTCCCAAGACCCTATGATTTGCTCTGACATAACCTTCATCTCGGTAACAGGAAGGCTGTGCTAAAGATTCTTTTCTTCTCAAAATAAAGAATTTTACAGACAGTTCAAAAAGAATGTTATTTTAAAAAATAACACACAATTGTTCAAAGTAAACAAGACCACACACATGCGTGGGCGCACACATGCACACACACACACACACACACACACACACACACACGCACACACACACACACGGCTTGATACTTGAAGATGAATTATTTGTCATTGAAGCAACTATCTCTTATGAAACTTTGCCCCTCACTTTTCTGTTTAGAGATGTACTAACATTATAACAGAATAGTTGAATTAAATCACTTCACGTGCTAGATGTCCACACTGTATAAAAGAAATCACATCTAAAGGAAGGAAAGAAGGAAGGAAGGAAGGACTGAAGGGAGGGAGGGATGGAGGGAGGGAGGGAGGGAGGGAAGGAAGGAAGGAAGGGAAGCCCCCAACTTGGCATCCACATTGTATTTAAGGAATCAAATCGGAAAGAAGGAAAGAAGGGAGGGAGGAAAGGAGGGAGGGAGGGAGGGAGGGAGGGAGGACAGAAAAAAAGAATAAAGGAAAAGAAGCCCACACTCTTGCTGAAAATTTCATGCAGCAATTCCATATTATAACTAGAACATCGACTGACAAATAAGATGACCTCTCTATACCCAGAATTTAGGCTGAAAGTTTCATTTCGTTATTAATAGCATGAAAACTTCTTTTTGAATGCATTTATAAATCTGTATCTAAATACAACAAACTTAACAGCAAGGCAGTGACTTGTAAAACTTGAAAACGAAGGAAGAAATACGCTCAACGTGACTCTCCAACAAAACAAAAAGTAAAGAAAACAAAACTAAACTGGGGTTTGTTTCTTCTATGCGGCGCTAGGGGAAATTGCAAACCAAAAAGAACTTTGGTACTTGTAGTTTTTCACGATTCTTTTCTCACAGGCTGGTCTGTTGTCTGCTTCTGTGATGTAATTTCTGTCGCCCTTCTTCCCAGGTCTGACTCTGCCATAGGCTTTTTGGGGAGATATACATTATAAAAGGAAAAGGCTGTGATTAGCCTTAATATAGGATTTTCTTTTTTTTTTTCCCCTGTCGATATGGCCTAGGAAGTATCTTTCATGATTTGCCGGATTTCTGAATCTAGTCCTCAGAACAGTGTAGGGATAAAATTTTAAAAATAGTTGTACGAACTAAACAAGACAGCTAAGGTAAAGCACTCGTTCAAGAAGTAGTTCATTTAGAAGCAATTAAGTCACTGGTGGAGAAAAAAATTGATATATGAAGTGTAACAATAGATTTTTAATGACGTTTGTTTTGATATTTCAATTAAATATTGAGACCATAAATACTTTCTGAACAATTATCCCAGTATTATTTCAGCCTTTAACAAATATTGCTGGATGATTTAATTCTATCACTGAGAGGCTGGAAGGGATTTTATTTCTGTGATGGGATCTTTTGTGTCTTTAATTTTACCCCCTTCCCCGGATAAGCTGAAGGCGGTGGACTCTTCTTAGGGGAAATATTAGTTAATGGAAAAAATCCAAGTTACACAAAGCTCATGACTGTAGCCCATTCCCGTTCCTGTAGTCATACGGAAAAAATGTTGACCACATAACTTCCCTTATCAGCTGAATAATGATGGACCAACCAGACAGGATTCCAAACAGCCCCTGCATTTAGCAAAGGATCAGCAGATGTCCTGAGGTCATGACCAGGGGGCAGCTGCTATCCCCCCTTAGATAATAATGGGCTATCAGGAACTAACAGCTAACCTTTTTAGCCAGTTGTGACACAGAATAAGCAATTTTGGACTTTGAAACTGTGACTGTCTTGCGGTTTTTGTCCTTATAAATCCCTTTCAATAGTAGATGGGTTCCTTCTCCCTCCATCTGCTGTGTCAGACTGTGAAGCATAGGACCTGTGCTAGCCCCTACATAATAAATGGAACTTTGTTTTGCATTTGGAAGCATGTGGCTCCATGGTCATTTTCTTGGGGGTCTCAGGACTCAGGCACAACAATTATAATTCTACATTCTACTTAATACATACAGAAAATAAAACTAATTTTATGAAGGAAAAATATTAATTCTTTTGTCATCTTAGGTGTTGTCATGGCTAAGCTACAGTTCTACCCCTGAACTATACTTTGAAACACACATACATTTTAATGCTTAAATTTGAGTGGAAAGGCCCCGATTAGTATGTTGTTAAGTAGTAACAACATGAATCATAAGTGGTGGGAAATCTTTTTCATGAATTATCTTTTTCTGAAAAATTAACCTGCATACCCCAAGACAACCCAGAAATACATAGATTTGTGTTTGCATGTGGGTTGTGTGTGCCTGTGTATATGTGTGTGCACATGTGTGTAGGTGTATGTGTATGCATGCATATGTGTGTGTGCATTTGTGTGTTATGTGTGTGTTCACGTGTGTGCATGTGTGTGTATACAACAGAAGCAATGGTATGAGTAGGAAATTCCTAACATTTTCAGTAGTTTTTATGTTATCTTTTCCCTCTAAGCATTTAATATTGGTCAGTACTGTATTAGTCAAGTTCCATATTCTGTGCTCCATGCCATTGTGTTCAGATGGATTTTTATGACTTTGCTAGTATTCTACACTTCTAAACTTTTTATCATTCTAGGTTTCACCCTTCATAATTATTGTCTATAAATTTGAGATTTTTGGTGGCATTTGACAATGCAAGATTACAATCTTAGGTACATGCACGTGTGAGGAATTTAGGTCACAGTATCTAGACCTGTGTACCATAGAGCAACATTAAGGCTCTAGACTGCAAGTTGGTGAAACCGTGCGTCAAACAAGAATAGGATTTAAAAGTACAACTGACAAATGGTTTTCAGATATTTGTGCTAGGTCAGAAATTAGTAACAGCATTGGAGTCTGTTAAAGGAATGGAGTAAAGGATAGGAGGACTTTAGAAAGCAGTGGTGTACAAGGGTGTGACAGATTAATGGTGCAGACTGGTTTACCTGGTGAGGGGAACAGAGGTTAAGGGAGAGGAGTGAATATGAGGAAGGAAAAACATTGAAGTCATTTGAAAACGTCCTATGGAAAGATATTATATAACGATGTCTTATTATATATGTACTATTAAAATACTTCTTAAATGTTCAAAGTGTGCATTTTATAAATAATGCTGCACTGGACAGGGATGATCCTGTGATCTATGACTGCTTCTGTGAGCAGGGTTATAGTTTTGGGAATATTGTGTTCTAAGAAAAACAAAACTTTGAGCCTAACATGGTTGAAAAAGTAATTGGAGTAATTTGAAAAACAATTTTGTAACTAAATAATACAATGTAAGTTTCAGAGTATTTCTATGGTTTTGTGAAATTCAAAACATATATGGCAATACTTGTAATTAGTTCACCATTACGCATTTTTTAATTAAAATGTAGTATCTTGTAGTGGTCTATATAAAATTCAGTAAATGTTTGATTTTGAAAGCTCTACAATTTCTGGGAAAAAGTTTTGACTGAAAATCAACAAGATAGGAAAACACTTATCCAAACTACTCAAAAGACAGAGAGAGAACATCCAAATTAACGAAATCAGAAATGGAAAGGGGGACCTAAAAACAGACACTGAGGAAATCCAGAGAATTATTAGATCATACTACAAAAAACCTGTACTCCACAAAATTGGAAACAAATAAAAGAAATGGACAATTTTCTGGGCAGGTACCAACAAACAAAATTAAGTCAAGACCAGGTGAACAATTTAAAATAAGCCTACAAATTGCAAGGAAACAGATTCAGTTTTCTATCCACATTGTTCTTAGTCATTTGAACGCGCTCATGGCCAACACTCTGGTTGGCATCAGCTTCTAGGGCGGGTAGGAGCACTTCCCTCTCCTTGGAGTTTGAGGCAAATAGATAAAGCCACTCTCACTCTGCATGTAGGTTATAAAAAGCAACAAGCTACCAAACATCAACCAATAAAATTCTGTTTGTTACATGAATTTTTACTGATACAAAATTTGTGGAGAAGAAAATGCACCCACACAGAATCAACCATAAATATCACATACACAATGGTCAGACTCGTTATTTCTAGATTCGAATCTGCACTAAGTGTGCGCCACTGCCAATATTTCTCTTGACTCATCTTTTATAGAGTCAGCCTTGAAGAGTTCTCATTGATCTTTAACCTTTGTCTGATTTGTGTACGGTGTGACCGCTAACAGAGTCCTGCATAATTACCCTCTGTGTCTCTGCGTGGGAACCGACAATAAATAACCCCTGTAGAAATCAGGCAATAGGTTTTGACCCTCAGACGACTTTTTTAATCCTTTAGAAAAGGCGGGAGGAGAGGTGAGAGGAAGAACTGTGATTGTATGTTAAATCAAATTACAAAATAATAAAGTAGAAAAGAAAAAAAACACAGTCATTTCCTAATATTCTTTTTAGAACTTCTTGTAGGTTTCCATCGTCCTTCTCATTCCGATGATCGCTAGATGGCGCTCTGAGCACATAGATCACTTCTCCCTCAAACAGAGCTCCGCACGTGGTTCTCAAGGGCAAGATTAGCTAGATGGCGCTCTGAGCACGTAGATCACTTCTCCCTCAAACAGAGCTCCGCACGTGGTTCTCAAGGGCAAGATTCAAATCTTCATTTATCACGACTTGTCACATTCCCGTAGTAAAGGTGTATTCTAAAGTAGTTTCACTTAATTTTTGGTGATGAATTTACATTTTTTTAAAAATACATTTATAGACTACCAGGAAGTAAAATTACTTAGTATCCCCATGTGATGTATGCTGGAAATACTGTGGCTTTTTTGTTTGCTATTGTTTCTCTCTGAATACTAATCCTTCTATTGTCTTCCCTACCTCTAATTTCCATGGCTTCCACCTATTTATCTTTGTTTTTCAATTATAATTTGCTTCATCTAATGACTCCTTAGTGACCATTCAAATGCTGGTTTTCTTTAAAGAAAAGGTCACATCCTCATTCATCAGGGATATGCACATCAAAACCACTGTGGGGTTTCATCTCACTAATTAGAATGGGCAAGAACAGTAAGAAAATTGGCAGCACTTGCTAGTGAAGATATGGAGAAGGAAGAGTCCTTGTTCATTGCTGGGAGAAATGCAAATTACATAGGCACTGTTGAAATCAGTGTTGGGGGCCCGTGGAAAACTGAAAAGAGATCTACTTCATTATCAAGATGCACCATTATTCATCAAATATCAGAAATGCTCTGCATCCTATTACAGAGACACCTGCTTCATTCTTCTATGTCAGAAATAGGAAACATCCTGGATGTCCATATATGGGTAATGAACATGGAGTATATTTGCACAAGGAAATATAACTCAGAGCTCCCATAGTTCAGTTGAAGAGTGGGATGTGTGAGAATATGAGCAAAGAGGTCAAGACCATGATGGAGACACCCACTGAATCAGTTTTCCTGAGCAAATGGGAGCTCACCCATTCCAGCCAGACAATGAAGGAACTAGCAGAGGACCAAACTAAGCACTCTGAATGTTGTATGGCTTGTGCAGACTGCAAGACCACTGGCAGTGGGACCAGAATTTATTCCTACTGCTTGTACTGACTTTTTGGAACCCATTTGCTTTGAATGGATACCTTGCTCAGTGTAGATATAGTAGGTAGGTCCTTTGTCGTTGTTCAAAGCCATGTGCCTTACCCTATCTGAGGAGTGGATGGGGGGATGTGTTGGGGGAAAGTGGATGGAATGGTATGAGGGAGGTAGTGGGAACTGGGATTCGTATGTAAATGAAAAAATATAGCTTTGTTTTCTTAAAAATAAAGTAAAAAATAAAAAACCTCAGATATTAAAAAGCTATGGAAGAGTGAAACTCATATGTAGATACATGTAGCAAGAAAAACGTCATCCTTAGTGGGTTACTCAGTAACCAAACATAAATATAGTATGTAATGTCTTCAATTTATCCAAACTAAGCATTTAATCGTTACAAAGGCATGTAATAATTCTTAAATCCACAGATTTAAGGTGAGGAGTCAGAGACTAAGAGGCAGGGAAACTTTTCTGAGAAAGGGAAAGTAGTTCAATAACTTTGGATCACACTGGAGAAGATACTGAAAGGGAATAATTGATGAAGAGGGGAAAGAAGTGGGGCATAGGGAGAAAATCCCAGGAGGGATACCTGAAACTAAGGACCATTTGCAAATTGTTAAAGAAACCGCCTCCAGTAGACTTCTTAGTGGGCACGATATAAAGGAAAGAAACGTCAGTGAAACCGTCATGGAACCGAAACAGAAAGCCTCACAGAGATGGCTCTTCCTACCAAATGAAACCTCCAGTGTCAGGTGGGAAATATATTTAATAGATTTCGTTGACAAAAGTTTACTGGTGTTATCCCTCAAGTAATTCAGACCATTTTAGAGGCTAATGTTTATTTTACACAAACAAATAGTAAGGTCCTATGTCTAAGGGCCAACGGCTATAGATCTGACAGAACATGGAGAATTTGAGTTGGTTTCTTCATTGCTCCTGGGTAGTGCTCCTCATATTGCCAGATATTATTCATGTTCCCAAGGAGACATTTAACCGCAACCCAGCTCTTAATCCTTTGAAGTAAAACACGGACTTGCCTGCATGTTACTGAAAGACCTGGATAAATCCAGATCCCCCTAGCAGGAAAATAGAGCCAAAAATCTAGCAGGAAGAGAAAAATCAGAAATCTAGGATTAGCCAGTTTCAGGGTTTCAGCAACTAGCTGAAGATAAAGGTAGATTGTAATCTTGAGAGTAATCTTGAGAAACAGGGAGATTCCCCCTAGTAATTATCACTCCCAAGTAATTATCATTGATACTTTTAGAATAGGAACTAGCTGATTATGACCTTGAGAATGATCTTGAGAGGCAGGGAGTTGCCCCCTTGTAATCATCACTGGAATTTTCGGGATTTTCTGTGACACCCTCCCTGCCCCCCTTTCGGATTACTGGGCTGTGTGGTTTCTTCCTATAAAAACTACTTCTCCCGGTCACTCGAGTTTGAACTCTTCCCCTGCATGGGTTATGAGTCTCGGCCCCAGTGTACTGGTTCCTGTCTTGTCATCTTGTCATTAAACCTCGTGTGATTACAGCAAGGAAGGTCTCTCCTGAGTTACTGGGGGGGGGGGGGGGTCGCGTTATCCCGTGGCTTGAGTGAGCGTCTTCCAATATCGGGGGTCTTTCATTACATTGTTGTAACAGTGGCACAAATGCTGTGGGAGTAAAAAACCATTATTTGATTGGATTTAAGACCCGTTCCATGATACGGAACACATTCTTGACGTTGCTCTTGTTGTCAAGTACATGAGCTTAAAAAGGACATGAACATAGGAGAAAGACAAACACCATTGTTTTGCTGAAGAATGAAACAGTACAACGGATCTTAATGGTAATGGTTTCCAACAACCAAATGACCAATGTTCTGGCAGAATGGTTAGCCAGCCCAGGCCCTGGAACTTCTTGGTTCCATGGCTGCACATGCGTCATTAAGTGTTCAGGTAACTTACACAGCCACCTAGGGTCCTCAAGCCCTACATGATCTATGCGCGTCTTGGTTTTGTGATCTATGAGTGACGGCCTGTGCTAACAACAGACTTATTTCCATGAGCTGCTTTCACCCCTTGATAATAGTTCTACAGAGTCAGTATCCCATGGTTCTGGGATCTCTAACATTTTGTGGTGTGCAAAGTAATTCAGGCTTCATCTTCACAGCTTAATGAAATGGTCTCTCTAGGCCTCCACTCAAAGGAAACCCTGACACGTGCCTGGCGTCAGCATTTTTCCCGTAGGAAGGGAGGCAAAATCCATAACCACGTTTTTTATATCTTTGATTCTAAAGCTGGAACCATGTGGCCAAATCTGCCAGTTTCTGCTGCTTGCTGAGGCTGGAACATGGCTCCATCATTCAATTACATCTTCACCAACTTTCTGTTTACAGAAGTTTTCATTTTACTGCCTGAACTTGGCTGTCTTTGAAATTCCTCAGTAGACAAAATGGTCTCAAACTCAGAGAACTGCCTTCCTCTACCTTCTGAGTACTGGGATTAAGAGTATGAAGCATCACACCTGTCCCTAAGCTTTTCTTTAATCCCTTTTCACACGGTGGAAATTTAGGTGCGTGGGACTTTGCCCTGAGGTCACTACTTCCTTTATTCCATTTTTAAATCCGTTTATCTATCCTGGAACACAGGATCTGTGGTTACTTCACTCTGTGGTAACTTTTTTTTCTCAATCTGTACATTTTGTATTTTTTGTTCAGTTTGCTCATTCAAACTGTATGTCTTCATTAGCATTACCAGTTATAAATCATATACCAGAGTCTGTACTAGGATGTCTTGATATTTATACTGCAAAGGGAATTAATTCAGAACTCTTCAGGCTTTAGATAAGGGCAATGGGCAGCCACTTTCGTCACCAAAATATCACACGAATCATCTCTAGGAAACATAAGAAAATTCTTATCCTTTGAAAACCCCAGCCCAGCGTTCCAATAAATCTTAGCACCACTGTCTTCCATATTCCTACTAGTCTGGTCCATTAAGCAACACTTAAAGCCTTGAACTATTTTTCTATTCCACAGTCTCAGGGTCTATCTTCCTTAAAGAAAAAGCATCGTCACACTTATCACAGTAATATCTAAGCCTCTGATAACAACTTCTGTGTTAGTTAGAGTTTCTATTGCTGTGAAGAGACTCCATGCCAATGACAACTCTGACAAGGAAAACATTTAATTGGTTAGCAATTCAAAGATCAGTCTATTATCATCATGGAAGGACATGGTAGAATACAAGCAACATTGTGCTGGCTAGGTAGCTGAGAGTTGTACATTCTCCAGGGAATGGGACATGGTCTGAGACATTGAGTGGTATCTTAAGCCTATATGTGACCTCAAAGCCAACCTCTTCAGTGACATACTTGCACCAAAAGGACCACACTTATTCCAACAGGGCCACACCTACTAATAAAACCACACTCTTTGAGTGCCATTTTCTTTTAAATCACCAAAATAGCAGAGCTATAATCTGTAGAAGCACAGACATTCAGTTTAGAATAAGGTACTATATGTGACAGATTTCCATAGGAAAGAGAGAAAAGATAGTTTCATATGGATTAATGGGATAGGGGCTGAGAGGGGAGAAACAAATCAGGTGTGTCAGGGTAGAAGTGGGCAGAAAAGGGAATACAGGGAAAGACTAAAAAATTAAGGAACATTTAGGGCTAATAGGGAAGCATAAAGAGTAATAGGCTCCTAACATAGATACATGTATGAATTATATTGAAATAAAATAGCAAAGTAATAGGAAGATTGAAGTCCCACTGGAGATCTCCCATCACCACATTATTTTTCCAGTACCAAGATTTGATGACATCTACGGAACTGATTGCCAATGGAGAAATAGTGCAGGTGCCTACATAGAGCTTTTCCCTCCACCCATGTCCTAGCGACTGTAATAGAGGGACTCTGTAAACTACCAAAAGAGAAACACAAAGATGAACCATCCACAAAGTCTTTGATCTATCATAGTGTCCTGCCAGAAAGGTATGCTCCTGCAACAATTAACAAAGATTGTGAAAATGAAAAATAAAAACTATTTCTTAATTGATTTAGACACACTCTCTGAGATGTTGCCCAAACTGGATACTTTTGTATAATGGAGAACCTGAGAGCGCATTATCTAAAAACCTGTACAAACATATGTTATCGTTCTAAACACACACATATGCACAAACACACACACACAAATGCACACATGCATACATACATACACATCAACCCACCTTCTTTATTCCTGAATTCAGTTTCGTTCTCCCACCTCCCTATATTCTGTCCTGCCATAGGCCAAAACAGATTATTTATTAACCAAAGGTAAGAAAACATTTTCATTGCTTACAGATGGAAATCCCACATCAGGAACACGCAGTTCTAAATGGGAAATTCCCTATATGCTCCCTTCACTGTTCAGATAATGCTATAGCTAAGGAGGCAGGGAGAGTGTAAAGGCCAGAATGGGTGGAGCATATCAGGAAAAGAAGGATCTCTGCATAAACTGAGGTGGGCTCATACAAGCTCACAGACACGGAAGCAGCAAGCGCAGACTGTACACTATCTGAACAGGGTCCTCTGCATATAGACTATAACTTTCAGCTTAGTGTTTTTATGGGCTTCCAGAACTTGATAAAATGGGTCTCTGCTTTTTGTGCCTGCTCTTATGGCACTTTCCCTTCTGTGGGTTGCCTTCTGCAGCATCATTATGACGGCTCTTGTTTTATCTTATATATCATTTTATCATGTTTGATTGTTATCTCTTAGATGTCTTGACCTTTCTTTTCTTTCCCTTCTTTCCTTCCTTCCTTCCTTCCTTCCTTTGTTCCTTCCTTCCTTTCTTTCTCTCATTTTTAACATAATATTTCTATTTATCATTTGGAAATTCCACGTCATGCACCCTGATCACATTAACTTCACAGTCCTCCCATGTTAGCCTCCACACCCTTGTGACCTCCCACACAAAGAAAAAAATAAATTCCAACTAGTTTTGCCTATTTACAGACTGGAGCATTGTCAAACGCCCAGTAGCCAACCCCTTAAATAAAACAGAGTCCTTCTCCACCTGAACCCTCACCAAAAACCCTCATCTGTTTAGAGCTGCACTTCAATACCTTTATCACTATTTTTATGAAATCTCTTAGTTTTCTGTATAAGTTGTTATTTGGTGAGGGAGGAGGGGTGGGTGGTGGTGTCGGGCTTGTCACTGACGTCTACAATGTTCCACTTTTTTCAACTCTGGGTATGCATTCATGGGAGCTACTGCAAAAGAAGCTTATGTGTCCTTTACAGCTATTTGGAGCATGGATTGTGGACTTCTATAGGGTTCCTGAAGATAGCACAGGATATGGGCTTGCACATGGTCTCTTGTCATGGAAGACAGAAAAGGAGTTGATCTGGAAGGGAGGTGATGTAGGTAGGAGCTGGGAGATGTAGAAAAAAGGGAAACTCTAAGCATGAGAAATTGTGTGATAAAATAATCAATTTTGAATAAAAGAAAAAATTAAATTAATAAACCACATGGAATTAAAATTTATTAAAAAACAAATGAATAAACAACAGACAAAACACTCCCCTGTGTATTTGTTTGCTAGAGAATACCTAGAGAAATTGTTCATGCCATTTGCATACGTTATGAACTTCACCAAAATAGGGATCAGAGCAGAGTGAAAGAGATGATATAGTTAAACTAATATTTTCCCAAACTATCAGTTTGTTGACAAACTCTGATAACACTCCCAATAAGTAAGTAAACTAAAAGTGACACCATAGCATGTTGACAATGTTCATACTGGATCACATTACAAGATCACAGAAAAAAGCTTCAAAACTGGACTACTGTATGAGAAAGACACCTGAGTTGCACATTTGGGCATTTTGCTGACACAATTACTCTTAGCTTCTTAGGCTTATGTGTAACACATGCAAACACACACACACACACACACACACACACACACACACACACATTGATTCACTCTCTACCGCTTTTATCTTGGTAACATCGGAAATCATACACACCTGATCCTCTTAACCATTCAGAGACTGGCAGGTGCAATCCGCTATGGCCTGTGCACTGTCACCCCGCTGCTCATGTGAATGCTAACTCTCAAGTGCTTCCATCCCTTCACATCCTTCCGTGTATGACAGACAATTAGCTGTGATTAAGAATGTTATCTCTGTATGACATCCCTACACCAGAACAGATGTTCAGTTTTGATTGGTCACTTCCTTTACTTCCTTGCAGCAATAAACTAAAATACTGCCTGGGCTTTGAAATGTTATTGTTCACCCTGGAAAAGAACGGAGATAAAGTGACAGGATGAACTAAAGGAACAAGGAGAGGGCCCCAATGCAGCCAAAACAACACAGGACAGGGCAAAGGAAGCCAGGTCCTTTTCTGATAGTTTTCTGATCTGGTTCTTCAGAGTCAAAGATGTGAGATCTATAGGATAATGTTCTCATCTCAACATATTTGCAATACCTATGGTGAAAAAAGTAATTTTAACTTATGAAAGATATAACAGGGCCCAGAGGGAACTGATCTTGGTTGCTGCATTGTCTTGCTGACCATTCCTTAGGTAGATGTGACAGGCATCTGTGGCTTTCTCTCCTCTGCGTAGGACATGCTGCTGAATTGGCTTGGCTCATCACACTTCCAATGCCCAGCCCATACTAGTGAGCCAGCCCAATCCTGCAATCATGCATGCATGCATGTTTGCCATGCATCAGGGTCTAGAGATTTTCTTCTGAACTCAATGGCATAAGACAGATGCCTATTAGATTTGAAGTTTATTATAGCTTGTATGAAAAAGGAAAGTCTTTCAAAACACCCTACATAAGTTGTTTAGAAACAAATTCAAGATGTTTCTGTAGATAATACAGCCTATAAAATCTTAATTTATATTCCCCTTTAAATCACTATATACAGTAGGGAAAGGCTTCTTAGGCAAAAACATAGCTCAAACTAGAGAAGGTACAAAAAGTCTAGACCCTTGGAGCTCTGGCAGGAGAAATCACTAATATTTAAAGGATGTTATATTAAAAAACATTCTACATTAAACAGTTTGTACATGAATATTTTATGTTTATTTTATTTTTCTTTATTCTTAAAATTCCAAGTGACTTCAGGTAGTGTGGAACCCTTACCATGATAATAATAATTGCTTCAGTAAAAGTGTTGGGTTATCATTCAGTGACTGGGCTTATTTATTCATGTTTTCAAAAGTACTTGCTATGATGTGACTTATTTATTTACTTATTTATTTATTTATCTTTAAGATGGGGTCTTGTTCTTGAGAGCTTCCTGGACTGGGAAGTCAGTTTGTCAACCAGGGTAGGTTTAAACTCACAGAAATCCACCAGAGTCTGTGTGTTGAGTGGTGGAAATGAAGGCATGTGTCACCATGATTAGCTAGATTTTATTTTTTTAATAATGTACATATGTATTTCTTTCATCATCCCCCTGTGTGGTTGTGTGTGCTTGTGTGCTCCTGTAAATATACATGTAGATTTATGAATGTAGAACAGCAGCTTTGTAGAGATGTGCAAAGGATGCCTCCAGATGTGCAGTTGCATGTAGTTATGACATTCCTGACACAGGAGCTGGAATCTGGACTCCAGCACATTTACAGAGCAGCATTTGCTTTTAACAATTGAACCATCTCTCTAGCTCTGCTATTCACTTTTATGCCTTGGTAAGTTAGATCCCTACTGAACAAGCAAACAAACAACTGAGCAAAATCTAAATAAACTCTTAAATTTTATATATACATATATTCCATTCTTCCCATAAATGTAACTGTTATGTTGATCTAATAATATACCTGTCTGTGGGCCAAAGACTGCATGGGAAATGGAAATACATATTGATTTGACAAATGTACTTTGGAATTTGAAAATCCACAGTGTACAATATAACATAATGGAAGTCACAGATCTGCAAAATTTAAAAAATGGTTTTAAAAAATTTATATTTTCCATTAGTAATTTTGAATACTTCAAACAGACCTAGGGTACTCCATTAGAAGTATCGTCCCCAACAAGGTTTATCTGTCCAGTTTAAAGAGGAAGAAGAAGAAAGTATAAAGGAAAATTTTCAGAGAATCTTGCATTGCTGATAGATAGAGTAAACAATGCCTTAGTCTTTGCTTTATTCATCTCCCCCTTTCCACCTAATACTTTCAGGAAGAGAGCCTCTAAGAACCCCATCATGCTGTGTCTGTGGACATAGGGGAAGGAGACAGAAAGAGCAGTTACTGTAACAGCCAAGTGAAGAAGAGCTGCCATTCCCCTAGGTCAAAGGTGAACAAGCTCTTACAATCTACACTTAAGCAGGAGGGCAGCTGTCTCAGCTCCTGTGCTTGCATGCCCGGCTCCCTATCTCCTGGCAGCACTATCAGGAGCTGTCCCAGTGTGGCGGAATTTACTGCATTGTAGTAATGAGCAGATAAGGATGCTCCTATCTCAACTCGTCCAAAGCTGTGAGGAGGGGATGAGCTCCCTGAAACCTGCTGTGCTCCTGCTGTACAGTCAGTCCCTCTGCAGCTAGAGTCAGATTTTTGAAAACTTTAATAAATGCTGAAAAAATACTCCTCAAATCTTGCAATCTCAATATAGTTTTCAAATATTGATTCCTAACATGAGATATCTAGGTAAACTACAGTGCAGTAGACCTGTCTTCGTCAAAATTAAACTCTCTGAACAATTCTTTACAGAAGTTGAAAGAACAATACTGAACTTCATACAGAAAATCAAAAAACCCAGGATAGTTAAAACAATCCTGCACCGTTTTGGTATAGAGTTTATTTAGTAGGTATTGTGAAGGATATGGAGGGAAGAGAGAAAGAGAAGTAGAGAGAAGGGGGAAAGGTAGAGGCAGTGGTTAACTCTTTAGAAAAAAACAGGAAGAGAGAGCAGGGGAAAGAGGAGAGACTACAGGCAAGAGACAAAATTAGCTTTCATTGGAGAGCAGGGGGAGATTGAGGGTGGGTGGAATTTGTCTCTTAAAGGGACAGGGCACACAGGGGACAGGGAGGTGATGTGGGAGTCCCCCATCTGTGCTGTTATCATCATTAATGAATGAAAAACTGCCTTGGCCTGTGGATAAGGCAGAACTTAATTAGGCAAAGAAAACTGGACTGAATGGTGGGAGAAGGAAGGCAGAGTCAGGGGAAGCCATGGCCAGGATGAACATGTGGCCTGCTTGCAACAGCGAAGGCAAGCAGAATTATACCTTTCTATTATACTAAAAAGACAAGGAGTTAGGCTTGACAGGTTAAGGGTATGGGGCCATTTATTTCCTGACTACATCCTGCTGGTTTGTAGATATCGGAATCTTAGGAGACCTGAGAAAACTGGGTGTTGGTCTTGTCCTGGGGTAGCTGATAGCTTTGCTCCTGTCCAGGATTTGTGATGTGAAACTGTTCAGTGTCCCTTTGACCCAACAGGGTTTTGGCAGAGCAAAGGACAAGATTAAGTTTAGGAAGAAAAAAAATTGTTAGTTCATGGTAATTGAAGAGGAGGAGAGTACCAGGACCAGGCAATTGAAAGAGGGGTATATCTGACCTGTTTAAGGTGAGAGAGTAGTGTATATGACCTATTGCACGTAAATGTTTCAATTAGAATCCATGGAAATCAGAAGAATTCTTTGAGTTTGTACAAACAGCACCATATTCATGCTAGAATGACTGTGAGTGATGTTTTTGCCCAATGAAAAGGATTTTAGAAAAAGACCAAAGAGAATTTAAAATTTTGATAAGACTATGAAAGGCAGCATAAGGGAGTAGTTTGATAGCTAGTATTTGTCTTGGACTTTTATAACTATTAAACACAATTTAATAACCTGCATTTGTATATTAAAAAACCCTTTTATTTGGACTATGACAAGAAGGTATACTGTAATTTTTTAGGTGAGATTGTTCTTTTAAACTGGCAAAACCTCTCAGCCATCAAATTGCATCAGAGATCTTTGAGAAGGATACAATTCTACTTGATTATTGGATTAAAAACGACAGAGAACTTACTCAATTGACTATCTAGAGCCACTCCTCAGGTTCCTCCATGGTTGTCAAGGGCAGGAGCATCAAGGTTGTATTTGTCTTCTGATGGTGCAGGACCTGCCAGGCTTTAGAAGACCCTGTGGATTAAGAAATCTGTAGAAATGAAAGCCTACCTTGCCCTGAGCAGCTAGACAGTCGATTCTAATCAGTTTGGTCCACTGTAGTATGGAGATCTTCAGGAGTTTAAATGATAGGCAGTTCAACCAAGTGATTAGCACTTTCACTTGATGAAGCGAATTGAAGATGGATGTTGTTCTGTGCCCATCTGTCTTCTGTCTTCTTTGGAGGTAATGGGGTGCTGCTGCTAGGAGCCAACCTCTCTGTTAAGAAAAGGCTTTTAATAATTAGACATTTAAATGTCATCTTCCCCATGATATTTGAGAGCTCAAGGGCTGATTATTGGATATATATTGAAATTTATGACTACAGTATAGAATCTGCCTGGAGTTCTGGGTCCAAGCTTGACTGTACTTGTTTTTAACTTAACCCGTGAGATTTATCTGAGTCACAGCACTAATGAAAGATTTACAGGCGGCATGACCCTGGCAGGTACTCTGGTGGCTGGGAGACCACAGTGAGTGGGAGACATGAAGATACACCTTGTGGAGAGAGCTTGGGTATACAGTTTATTTAATGGTTATTGTGAAGTATATAAGAGTAAGGGGATTATGGATAGAAGATGGAAATAAAGAGAGAGATATATAGAGAGAAAGATTGACCTGACACTGACAAGGGTTTGTGTTTAAGATCAACCAAACTATGTCTGGTTCTTTATCCTGATTCAGGACCATCTATGTGCTACCCTATAAAATCCAGAGTTATTAGGAACATAGGTAAACAATTTTCGGAAGAACCACAGACTTTAAAATATTCTCATTTCCGGTCTTCCATGGTATACAGCAGGCTTCCCTTTCTTTTCATTTGACTTTAATGTAATGAGTACTGGCAGCATGTAGCATCACCAAATATTCCAGTAGGAAACTTTAACCTTCTGGTGTAAATTGTTGGTCAGTTTGAGTCTACTAATACCCAGACCATGCTTGCCTAAAATTTGCACAGGACCACCCTGTGAAAATATGATTTTTATTCCCCCACTAATTTGAAATGTTTAAATTTTTGTTTCAATGAGTGTAAATTTAAAAAGAAAACCTATAAGGGAAAAACCAACAAAGGTAAAGCATTACTAATTCTAGTATGTGGGAAAATCACAATCATACATATACACACTCACACACTCATGTATGCATGCATCTACATTGAAGGACAAGAAGTAATAAAAGATATCTCAAATGAGTCTATTAAGACTGTTCAAGAAGCACAGGGACTAATCTTTAAGCCCTTCTTTTCTACTGAAATGAACTCAGTTACCAGGACTCAAATGGTAGAACAGAACTGTGAAGCTCACGTTTGTTTTCTCATTTTCATACATGCCAGGATGCACACAGGTGTGTATGGCATGCATGCTACCCACCAACATAAACAAAGGAATGAATACATATTAAGAAAGTTAAAAGTATATATTAAAGGTAAACAAGATAATCAATGGTACGCAAAAAATAAATGTTTTCACATTGATATTTAAGTATTTAAATATTTTGCATATACTAAGTGATTTATAAGATATACTGAATGAACCTTGTTAAGTATGGTAATGTACATAGAATATGTAATTATCAGGATCCTGATATCTTTGGTGATGGTGATGTCATGTCTCTTGCCATTTTTTTTCAGTACTAATACATGAAAAACTAACACAGAAGCCCTTGTGTCACGTTGTCCTGTGTTTTTGTTCTGAAGAGCAGCCAATTCTTAGCTCCTTCAAGATTCTATTCTTTGGAAGTTGGTACCTTAACCTCATGGAAGACTAGATGGTCAAGGACATGATCCAATTAGACTTCAATCTTTTTCTTTCTTTTGGAATCAAAGACTGGAATGCTTATCATCTTAAAGGGATCAAGGCGACAACAAATATCATCGGTTCTAAAGAACAACTGATTTAGAAGATAGGGCAAAGGAAGTATTATATATTGTTGATATGAGGGCCTCCACTGTGTGCTGTGATTACCATTAATGAATAAAGAAGTTGCTTTGGACCTATAGCAACGTAAAACTTAGGGAGGCAGGGAAAGCTAGGCTGAATGCTGGGAAAAAGACAGGCAGAGTCAGAGAGAAGCTATGGAGCTGTCTGAGATAGACGCTGGGAACTTTTGCTGGTTTACCAGTGCCAATAGGTAATACACAGATTAATGTAGATGTGTTAAAATAATATATGAGTTAGCCAATAAGAATCTAGAGCTAATGGGCCCAGCAGTGATTTAATTAATACAATTTCTCTGTAAATACTTTGGAACTAGGCCAGCCAGGCAGCTGCAAACCAACGAGCAGCTTGCTCCTTCTCCTAAATATTGTATAGGTATAGGAAAGAAATTCTGACCAAAGTCAAATTACAGGAAACTTTTCAAAGACAAAAATGGCTGTACATTCATTTTTGCCTTTGAGCTTTGACAGGATATTACTGGCTATATTCAGGTTGAATTCTTTCCAGGGCCTGTGTGAAGGAGTGGAGAGCATCTAGTAGCTAAAGAAAAGGCAGAAATTGTAGACTACTGCATGGAATGTTAAAATGTTTGGATATATTTGGAAAGAGCTCTGTCCCAGCAGGTGACAGTAAAACTAGCTGATGATTATGATCATTGTGACAGGATGATGATTTTGATGATGAGAAAATAAAGTTAGGAAAATATGGACTAATAAAGAAGTTTGAAAGTGCTAATCCAGAATTAAACCAGAAAAAGAAATCAAAACTATTAACACTCTGCTTAATAACTCAAGAAACTTCAAAAAGCAGAGGGGAAAAAAGCTCTCAAAATACACAAAGGACCTACTTCTGTTGGCATTGAAGTAAAAATGAAAGTATGAAAGACCCAGACCCTCACATAGCCTCCTGGTTTGGCAGCCATGAAGACCTACAGAAAAGACACAGCAAGATGTAAGCCCCTGACTCAGCAGAATGTGCTGAGCCCCATAATTGCCCTATTATCAGGGAGAAACTGACAGATAGCCTCCATCCTGAGGACCTGATATTGCCTGGTTTTGCCTTTATTACTTGGGAGATACTGCCAGATAGTCTTTATCCTGAGGTCAGATCTTGCCTGGTTTGCCTTAATTACTGGGAAGAAACTACCAGACATTGCCCACATAATAAGGAACCAATCAGAAGTTACAGAAGTTAGCTGTCAGGCCCTGGACTTAATTTACTGATAATGGTGGAATCCAGAAACAGCAGTAAGATCCCCAGGATTGGCCTCCAGTTATAGCAACCATTCTGCAGCTGTAACTGACCAATTAACTCATGACAGGTTCCCTAGCCAAATCCCGAGAGTGTTACTATGCAACTTCCAGACCACCAGATGTACCCTCTGCTTGTACCCCTAATAAATGCCCTACCCCACTGCAGTTAGGGGTCCCTCTTACTCCACCCACTGTTTTGGATGGATAGAGAACTCAAGTTAAATTATAATTCAAAAGACTCTTTCCTTTTTCTTTGGCTATGGACTCTTGGTGGTTTTGGGTAGTACTGACTCTGGGCACATGAGTAGAGGCTAAAGCTGATTTCTTACCAAAGAAGAGTCAAGTTACCATGTATATGAATAATTAATTCCCATTGAATGAACAGGAGTCTATTCAAGATCTATGACTCAATGGTTAAGAGCTTCTCTTGCTCTTATAGGAAACATGCCTTCCTTTACCAGAATCAATATTTTGGAATAAAACTTTCTGTAATATTGTTAAAGAGATCTAACACCCACATCTTAATTCCACAGGCACCAGGGACACATGTAGTGCACACGCATACACTCAAGGAAAACACTTATACTCATAAGACAAAATAAATTAGTCTAAATAAGATTTTATATAATAAAGCTCATCAGGTTGAAATACTTTGTCTTCCTGTATTTCTTCAACAGTGGATAACTAGTTGTCCTTACTATAATAAAAAATGGAAACATTACCGACTTGTGTTTGGTAAATCTGTCAAGTACTCATCGCCAAGAATGTTGTCTCTAAAATGCCTGCTTTGTTTTTAATGGTTGAGCTCAATTCTTTAAACACACAGTAATAACTGGACATATATAAAAATATTGACAAATGCTCAAGTAAGTCAACTCCATATTTAATAAAGTAAAAAGAATAGATCACTCATAGCTGAACACACAATGATAACTGCATTTTACCAGGTCTGTGAGCAGAAAGCACCAGACATCTTACGTGAGTACTGCACTGACTGTCCAGTGGTAGGAATCATAGGTACAGAAAAAGTTTCCATCGCTATGTTCCCCATCTTTATTTTTGTCATCATTAGCTTATTTTCATTCCATAAAGATATGGTGGTTTGCAGGAATAACCATGGAAGAATTTACAGACAAATGATAGCTCAGACAATCTGAATAGAAGGTCTTAGTAATTTGTTTTGTTAACTTCTGTCATTTCATCTTTCCTTCTCCAATTCATTATTACATTTCCTTCCTAAGTCAGATATGTGAGGGGAAATAAAAGCCCATAAAATATTATGAATCACTATTTTAGGATCATGCATTCTACCATCTGTTTTGTATGTGTATTCTGCAAGATTAACTACTAACTTGGTTCTTCAATGCCTACATTGGTAAATAACAATTTAATGGAAATAATACAGGTTTTCTCTAACAACTCATTCTGATGTTATCTTTCTCTGTTTTCCTGACCTAACTCATAACAGTCAATGACACACATTAACTGAACTACATACTAAGGAACCCTTTGTAACTAAAAACATGCCAAACTCCAAATGGCAATGTTCAGCTCATAAATTTCTAAGAAATGAAATATGTACAAACCTTTATTGCAACAGAATGAGCAAAATGAAAGAACCAAATAACAGCTAAGATTCTAAACAATTACAAAAGGACCTTAAGTAGAAAACATGCTTTCCTTTCCCAGAGCCAATATTGTGACAGAAAACATTCTGTAATTCTGTTACAGAGATCTAACACCCACATCTTAATTACATGGGCACCAGGCTTACATACAGTATAAAAACATACACTCAGGCAAAACAATTACACTCATAGTGTAACATAAATTAATCTAAATAAGACTACTCTTAGGAATGGAGAGGGAGGAGGAGAGGGAGTGGGGGAAGTGGGAGGGTGTTGGGAGGAGGGACGGAAATGGAAACTTTTATAATTTAATAAACTTTAAAAAAAAGATTTTAGATAACAAAGCTTGCCAGGTAGAAATACTTTGTCTTCATTTCTTCAGTAGTGGATAACTGGTTGTCCTTACTATAATACAAAAAGGTAGCATTACCTAACTATACTTGGTTAATCTTTCTAGTATTCATTGCCATGAATGTGGTCTATAACATTCCTTCTTCCTTCATAAAAGTAGAGCTTCCCATTTGATTTTTTTTTTTTGCTCAGAAAAGTATAGAATGCTACGAAACATACAGTAATAACTTGGTCAGAAAGGAAATATTGACAAATGCATTAGTAAGTAAATGCCATCTTTTAGAAAGTAAAAATAATAGACCACTCACAAAAGAATAAACAATGATACATTGCAATATAAGCGTGTCTATGAGGAGAAAGCACCAGAAATCCAGTGTGGACACTGCGCTGGCTGTCCAGTGGTAGGAATCATAGGCACAAGGAAGTGTTTCCACCACCATCTTCCCTTTATCTTTCGTTGGTGCCACCACTAGCTTATTTTTATATCGTAAAGATAGGGAAATTTACATGACTTACCATGGAAGAATTTCCAGACAAATAATAGCTCAAACAATCAGGGTAGCAGGTATTAATCATTTGCTTGTTAACTTCTGCCAATTTATTTTGCCTTCTCCAATACGTTGTGACATTTCATTCCAATATCAGATATTTGAGGTAAAAAAAAAGCTCTTAAAGTATTATGAGTCATTAATTTGTGTTAAACATTCTACTATCTGATTTGCATGATTAAGGTTCCACATGATTAATTATTAACTTGTTTCTTCAATGCCTAAATTGTCAAATAACAATTTAAAGGAAATCATTAAGTCTTTTTGTAACTAATCCATTCATCATTGTTTCCTGATCTAGCTCCTAAACACATTTCAATTGACAATATGAAAGAAGCAATTATGAGTGAAGCTTCACAAATATTGCAAAAAGATAGATTACCTTAAGTCAGTACATGAAGCTCTGATACTTCCATAATTGTTTCCAAAATGCCCCACCCTACAGCAGCTAGAGACTCTGCTCTACTCCACCTGCACTTTTGGATGGATAAAGAACCCAGGTTAACTTGTAATTCAAAAGACTCTTTTCTTTGGCATTGGATCTGGTCTTCTGGTTGTTTCATGTGTTCTAGAATCTAGGCATAATAGTTTAATGAACAGAAATCTATTCAAGACCTATGATATAATAGAATTTGGTATATTGAGATATAAGATATATAAGAGCTGGCTAGCAATACACCTAAGCTTTTGGCCAAGCAGCATTGTAATAATAGTTTCTTTGGGTCAGCACAGCTGGGAAACAAATGAACAGGCTTTGGCTACAGCTATCATCTTTTATTTTCCTTCCTTCCTTCCTTCCTTCCTTCCTTCCTTCCTTCCTTCCTTCCTTCCTTCCTTCCTTTCTTTCTTACTTTTTTCTTCCTTTTTAGATTCTTGAGACACCTTGTAACCAGGGTGGGTATCCTGGGACCCACTTTATAGACCAGTTTTGCCTTGAAAACACAAAGATCCTTCTGCCTTTGCCTCACAAGTACTGGGATTAAAGATGTGTGTTTTGTGCCAGCACCACCCGGTCTATCCTTCTTTTCATATATTTTAAACGCCCTTAAGCTCCTTCATTTCATTGGATGGCAGGGGGAACTGTGAGCACAGGAGTCACTGCTTCCCCAGAATTTCCTAATTGATTTTCAATCACAATATCTTTATATAGTGCATAATCAAAAGATTTTAAGGAAGCATGTATTTTATCAATATGTGAAGGACTAGACTGGAAGGAAAAGGCTTCTTGTTTACACATGTCTAAATAAACACTTATGTATTCTGATTTGAGTAGCAAAAAGTGGAGTAAAAGTCAGTTGTTTTGCTCACTCCAAATCTCAAAATCAAGCTTACTATGTTTTTTATTGTCACTTTTTAAAAACTGCTTTTATGGAGCTATATATTTTCCCAATCCCTTTCCTTTTTCCCACTCCTCATCTACCCTCTCCCATGATTTCCATGCTCCCAATTTACTCAGGAGATCTTGTCTTTTTCTGCTTCCCATGTAGACTGGATCCATGTATGTCTCTCATATGGTCTTTTTTGTTCTCTAGTTTCTCTGGGGTTGTGAACTTTATGCAGAATTATTTTTGCTTTATGTCGAAAGCCACCATTGAATGAGTACTCTCATTGCTATTTTAATGTGATGAGGTATATATATATATATATATATATATATATATATATATATATATTCTTATGACTCTAAATCACTGTCCACAGAATAGCCTTGACTGAGTGCTATCCTTCGGGTAAAAGAACCATCTCATTTCATAGATGACTGTAGATATAGCAACTGCATAAATCTTCCATGTTATGACACAAAGAAAGGAAATCCATAATGATTGTGGGCAACAGCATTAGGAATGATTGAAAAAATTAACACATAAATCTATATGGGACCATATGAATCTCCAAAGCACAAACTGTCTTGAGAAAAGGCTTCATTTAACTCTATTTCAATTTTCTCTCAACATGAGAATATTAGGAAGTTGTGGCATTGTATAAAGACTGTATAAATCATGTGACTATGTTGTGTCAAGCAAATATTCAAATAATTTGTCAACTAAATTTGAAAGAATGACAAGGCAATAAATTATAAAATATGCATTTTCGTTTTTTACAACTATAGCTTGGAGAATTTGATGTCCACATACAAATTTATTTCTCACCTCACAGTGAAACTTCAAAGGACTTTACAGTTAAAACTCTAGGTGATGATTGTGAAGATTAAAAAATAAAGTTAATAAGATAAAAATTAATGAAGTAGCCTGTAAATGTTACTCCAAGTTCAAACCAGAAAAAAACTGTAAATGATTAACAATGTGATTAATAGCTCATGAAACTTACAAAATAGAGGGGGAAAAACTCTCAAAATGCCCATAGGACCTAGTTCTGTTGACACTGAAGCAGATATGAAAATATTGAAAGACCACACCCTCACCAAGCCTTCCACTTGGACATCCATGACTACCTACCAAAAAGACATAAAAAAAGACATCAGCAAGATATAAGGCCCTGACTGAGGATGTGCTGAGTCTCTGACCATACCCTAATCTCTGGGGAGAAACTGTCATATAGCCTGAGGCCCTGACCTTTTCTTGTTTTTACATAATACTAGGAAGAAACTGCCAGACATCCTCCATATGGTAACGAACCAATCAGAAGTCACAGAGTTAGCTGGCGGGTTTAGATGTACTTTACTGATAATGGTCAAACATGGCAACAGCAGTAACAGTCCCAGGGATTTCCTCCAATTATAGTAACCTTTCTACAGTTGTAACTGCTCAATTGACTCATGCCAGGTTTCCCCAACACAATCCTGAGACTGTTACTATGCAACTTCTAGACCACCAGATGTAACCCCTGGCTCTACCTTTAATATGCTCCACCCCAGTGAGCTAGGGAGTCTGCTCTACTCCACCCAATTTTTTGGATGGATAGAGAAACCAAGTTAAATTGTAATCGAAAGAATTTGCTTTTCCATTGGATCTAGTCTCTTTGTAGTTTTGGGGGATTCCAGACTCTAGACATGATATTATAGACTAAAATTGTTTTCTAACCAAAGAATACATGTCATCATTTTTACGAAGAATTAATTCAGGTTGAATGAACAGGAATCTATTTAAGATCTATGTTTCCCTTGTTTAGAGATTTTATTGTCCTTAAAGAAAACTTGCATTCATGTCCCAGAGCCAATATTGTGGCATAAAACTTTCTATAATTCTGTTACAGAAATCTAACACCCATATTTAACTCAATGGGCTACAGGCCCACACTCATGTAGTGCAAAACCATACACTCAAGCAAAACATTTATACTGATAGGATGAATAAATTTATCCAAAAATATTTTAGATAGCAAAGCTATTCAGGTAGAAATACTTTGTCTTTCTTTATTTCTTCAACAGTGGATAACTGGTTGTTACTATACTACAAAGTGGTAGCATTATCTACCAGTTCTTGGTAAATATGGTAAATCTTTCTAGTTTACATAGCCAGAAATGTGGCCTTTATAATTACTACATTGTTCTTAAATGTAGGTCTCCACTCTTTGACATTTTGTATTTGATATTATATATGTACATATATATATATATATATATATATATATATATATATATATATATATAAAACCACTCAGCAATAACCATGGTCAGCTATAAAAAATTGAGAAATGTATGTGTAAGTCAAGTATGAATCTTAATAAAGTAAAAAAAAATAGAGCACTCATAGAAGAACACACCATAATACACAACAATATAATCATGTTTAAGAGGAGAAAGCAACAGACATCTAATGTGGTTATTGCTCTGGCTTTTCAGTGGGAGGAGTCAATGACACAGAAAGAATTTCCATCACTCTTTCCCCCCTGTCTTTTCTTGTAATTAGCTTATTTTATCCGATAAAATTATTATAGTTCACATGTAAAACATGGAAGAATTTACAGACAAATGATAGCTCAGAAAATCAGGGTAGTCAGTCTTAGTAATTTTCTTGTTAACTTCTACCATTTCATTTTGCCTTCTCTAATACCATTGCAACTTTTCCTTCCTATATCAGAAATTTGAGGTAAAATAAAAGCTATTAAAAATATATGAGTCATTACTTTTTGGTTACACATTCTTTTAACAGTTTTGCACATTTAATTTTCTATAACATTAAGTATTATCTTGATTCTTCACAAATGTTTTAACTTAAGGGACCTTTTGAGTCTTGTGTACCAGAGAGCACCTGAAGAGAGAAAATATTTATGGGAATATACCACAAACTTGATGATCAAGAATAAATATGGGAACACAAGAAAAGGGAAATTCAATGACAACTCTGAACTATATATTTGCCTTTGTTAATATACTTCTGTTTCTCCATTTTGTAAATAAAGTCAGTAGAGCATAATGCCAATCATGTGAGTTATAGCACTCACAGTGTATGTGCAAGAAATGGCAGGAAAAGATGACACAGACAAGTATTATTTCCTTCTTTATAAGGAAGAATAAATAGGATCCCTCTACTCCACGAATTACCTATTACAATTCTCATTGATGTGAACCTTTCAAACTGCTGATTTATACTGAACACATTAAGTTTTTCATTTCCTACCTGGTGTGAGAAGTTTTTCTGTATATGTGTTGCATTTCTTGGTGAATGAATAAAGAAGCCATGATGACCTCTGATAGGACAGAGTAGCAGAAGGCAGGAAAACTAAATGGAGTGCTTTGAGAAAGAAAGAGGAGTCTGTGAGTGTCCATAGAGCCACTGCAGAAGACAGATGCCCTGGAACCTTGCTGATAAACTCTGCACCTTGTGGTAAAAGATTTAATAATAGAATTGGGTTTGAGATATAAGAGCTGGCTAGCAGTACGCTTCAGCTATTGGCCAAGCAGTGTTGTTATAATACATTTTCTGTGTGGTTATTTTGGATCAGGGCTGCCTGGAAACAAATAATCAGGCTATGGCTACAGCCATCATCTTTCTTTTTTTCTTTTTCTTTCTTTCTTTTTAATATTTTTAGCTTTTTGAGACAGGATTTCACTTGGTAGACCAGGTTGGCTTGGAAAACACAAAGATCCTTCTGCTTTGCCTACCAAGAATTGGGTTTAAAAGTGTGTGGTGTATTCCAGCACCACCCAGTCTATCCTTCTTTTCATATGTTTTAAATGGCCTTTTCTTAGCTTCTTCATTTCACTGGATGATAGGAACTCTGAGCACAGGAGTCACTGATTTCTCAGCGTTAATTGGCTATGGGTTTCTGATGTAGGAGATCCCTGTAGTTCTATCAGAGTTTCCTAATTGATTTTCAGTCACTATATCTTTATATTGTGAATTTAAAAAAAAGATTTAAAGGATTGCACTGGAAGTATAGGGCTTCTTGAAATACACATATCTGAATAAGCACTTACAATTCTGATTTAAGAAGTGAACTGGGACTGAACGAGGAGGTGATCTAACCAGATTCTCGGAATTTGGCCGGATTCTCTGAATGTGGCTGGCACGGAGTCTTTCTGAAAAGCCATTGACTATGATACTGGGACCTGTTTCCTCTGCATATACTGGATTTTGGGGATCTAGTCTGTTTGGACACTCACCTTCCTGGACCTGGAGGGAGGGGGGAGGAACTGGAACTTCCCACAGGGCAGGAAACCCTGACTGCCCTAAGGGACGAAGAGGGAGGAGGAGAGGGAGTGGGGGGAGTGGGAGGGTGTTGGGAAGAGGGGCATAAATGGAAACTTTTATAATTTAATAAAATTTACTTTAAAAAAAAGAAGTGAAGACTGGAATGAAAGTCAGTTGTTTTGCTCACTCTAAATATCAAGAATAAGTTTATTATGTTTCCTTATTGTTACTTTAAAAAAAATAAACTGTTTTTATTGAGCTGTATTTTTTCCACTCCGTCCCTTCCTCACCCATCCCTGTCTACCCTCTTTCATGATTTCCATGCTCCCAATTTACTCTGGAGATCTTGTCTTTTTCTACTTCCCATGTAGACTGGATCACATATATTTCTTTTAGGGTCTTCTTTTTTCTCTAGTTTCTCTAGCGTTGTGAATTGTATGTATGGTTATTTTGGCTTTATGTCTAAAAGCCCTTTTTGAGTGAGTACTCTTATTGTTACTTTTAACGTGATGAGGTGTATATTCCTATGACTATATATCACAAGCCAAAGAAGAGCCTTGACATAGTGCCATCCTTCAGGTAAAGAGCCACCTCATTTTATAGATGACTGTAGGTATAGACACTGCATATATCTTCCATGTTATGACATGAAGAAAGGAAATCATTAATGACTGTTGGCAATAGCATTAGGAATGGTTGACAAGTTAACACCAAAATTTACATGGGACCGTATAAATCTACAAAGCACAAACTGTCTTGAGAATAGCATATTCATATAACTCTATATTAAAATTTATCTGAACATAAGAGCATCAGGAGGTTATGGTACTTGTATAAAGACCATATGAAATAAGTGACTATGTTGTTTCAAAGAAGTATTTAAATAACATGTCAACTTATTTTGAAAGATTGACAAAGCAATGAATTATAAATGATTCTTTTTATTTTCTCACAACTATAGCTTGGAGAATTTGATGTGCCCATGCAAATTTATTTCTCATCTCACAGTGAAATTTCAACTGACTTAAGAGTCCATATTCCAATGCCAATCAGTGGTGACAAATGTCTTCAATCCCGGAGGTGAAGAATCAAAAGGACGTGAATCTCTATGACTTTGAGACCAGCCTGATGTAAAAGAGCAAGTTCCATGACAGGCTCCAAGGAAACAGAGAAACCCTGTCTTGAAAATGTAAAACAATCAATAAAACAAACAAAGAACTCCAAGAATTACATAGTCCTAAAAGTACAGTCTAAAATTACAGACTCTCTACCCCATAAAAGAATACCAAGAAAGAAATTTTCTTTCATTGAATATAGAGTAGGCAACACTTCTTATTCATTACATAACTGACTCAAAAATTATGAGGATTTTCAGGAAATATGAACTTTTGTTAGGTTAAATATCTTTGATAGAAATAAAGGTGTATTGCCTACAATCCAAATATAGGAAATATTATAAATATAAGTGGAAAAAGACAGTGTGTGTGTGTATGTGTGCTTTTGCTCCAATATACTACAATTAAAAATACTGAAAATACAGACTACACAATGTATAGAAAGAGAAACCTGAGATGAAAATTATTCAAAAGAAATTGGAAACGTAATGATAGGAACATTCCCTCAGAGCTCATTACATAATTCTGTGACAGAAGCATTGAGAAAGAATCCTTCCTTAAGGGTATGATAGTAAATTCCAACATCTAACTATTTTACTAAGAAATTTTCTAATAGACTAAATTTACTTTACAAATATGGTAATTGCTGCCGGGCAGGGTAGCACATGCATTTGATCCCAGCACTCAAGAGGCAGAAGCAGTGTGTTATCTGTGAGTTCAAGGCCAGCCTGGTCTACAGAGCATGTTCCAGGACTGGATCTGTAGCTATTGAGAAACCATGTCTAGAAAATCTAAAAACATATGTCAATTGCAAAAACAGATTTTAAAAAGACTTTATTGTATTTTCTGTTAGTGTGTATCAATCAATGTTTGGATAGATGTATATGGAACTGACTGCAGATGGTGGGGAGGGCATCAGAGTGCTTCTGATCCCCTGGGACTCAAGTCTCAGATCCTTCTCAGCACAAATGTGGGTGTTAATTGAACACAGACTCTCTGGAAGAGTATTCAGTGGCTTTAATCACTGAGAAAATCTCCAGGGAAATGGCAGGTTTCTTAAGGCCAATATTAATTACTAGTATTAACACTCAGCCTCCATTAAGAGCAAAACATGTTCTGAAAGATTCTATCAAATTGAGAAGATGTTGCATTGTAGACTAAACAGTTGTTTCCACAAGTGGAGGGTCAAGGGCAAGAGGCCAGAGATATGTAATATTTTCAGTTGATAAGTGAGGTTCTTTCATCATCTGGTGACAAGACACTCAACTATGCAAAAAATAATATATGAACCATGTTCTAGAGTTCCTGGTTTAGGTAGAAATAATTGATAGCATAAAGAAAAACACAATGTACCAACAGAAAAGTCAAATGAACTATTTATATTCAGGCAACTTGTGAGTGATTCTAATAATTTATAGACATAATGAAGATGAGTTATGACATATAATGAGAGATTTAGCTGTCAGCTCTTGTTATGAGGATGGGGGACAAAGTTCTTTCACCCACCTCCACAATTCCCCTCTCTAGTTTGGAGACATTTTTTATCTCAACCTATTTAACCTCCATGAGAAGAGCATCTGTTCTAGAAATTACAGTGAAAGATAATGTTCAAGGAATTAGAACATTTAATTTCATTTTTCTATGCTGACATTGAGAACAAGAGTAATATATAGCAAATTTGTCACAATAGTAAGGTGAAAAAAGAAGTTATGAAAAATATTACAGTGACTTATTGGAAAAGGATGGCATAAGTGCTGGGGAATATATCATTAAAAAATTACTTGAATTACTGGAATGACATTGTCAAATACCACTGGAGTACTTGGTAAGCACGGATAAAGCTCTAGAGATGGATACCTGACAGCATAAGGGATAACAAGTACAGCAAAAATTACAATAAAAATAACAAGAACCCAAAAAAGCACTACACTTAAGGCTCCTAAAAATGACAATCTTTCTTTCCTGAATCAAATTTCATTCAGAATCGTAGAGACTTATGCCTTATTTTAGTGCATCTGTATTCCTTCAAATGGCTTGATATTTGAAGGTGAATTATATGGCATTGAAGCAAATATCTTTTATAAAACTTTGTCCCTCACTTTCCTGTTAGAGATATAGTGGTAGAATTTTAACAGAATGGTAAATTCAATCAGTTCGTGTGTTAGACTTCCGCATTGTATTTATGGACTCACATCTAAATTAACGTGGAAGGAAAAAGGGAGGAAAATAGAAAGGAAAAAGGAGGGAATAAAAGAAGGCCACAAACTTGCTGAAAATTTCACGCAACAATTTCATAACTGGAACGTCGACTGACAAATAAGATGACCTCTCCAACCCCAGAATCGACTCTGAACGTTTCATTTCATTATTAATAAGATCAAAATTTCTTTTAGAACGTATTTAAAAATTTGTATCCAAAGACAACAAACTTAACAGAACAAGGGGGACATGAAAAACTTAAAAATGAAGGAAGAAACGCACTCGATGTGACTCTACAGCAAAACAAAACAAAATAACAAAAGCTTAACCGGAGTTTTGCAGCTTCTGTGTGGCGCTTGGGGAAGTTGTAAACCGGAAAGAACTTTGGTCCTTGTAGTTTATCTCGGTTCCTTTTCTCACAGGCTGGTTCGCTGCCTGGGTCCGTGACGTAATTCCTGTCGCCCATCTTTCCAGGCCGCTGGACTCTGCTGTAGGCTTTTTTTTTTTTTTTTTTCCTGAGACAAGGTCTCTTTGTAGCTTTGGAGCGTTTCCTGGAACGATCTCTTGTAGACCAGGCTGGATTGGAACTCACAAAGATCCGCCCGCCTCTATCTCCTGATTTCTGGGATTAAAGGCGTGCGCCATCACCACCCCGCCCGTTTGTAGACTTTTAAGGGCGGTAGAGAGGATGAAAGGGAAGGGCTGTGATCGGCCTTAATGGTTTTATTCCCCCATCAATATTGCCTAGGAAGCATCTTTCACGATTTGCTGAATTTCTGAATCTAGTACTAAGAACAGTGTAGGAATAAAATTTAAAAATAATTGTAGCAACAAAACAGCTAAGGCAAAGCACCTGTTCAATAAGTAGTTCATTCAGAAGTAATCAAATCACTGGAGGAGTAAAAAAAAAATGATATCTGAAGTGTAACAGTAGAATTTTTAAATGACGTTTGTTTTGATATTTCAGTTAAATAACTGAGATTATAAATATTTTATGAACAATTAACCAAATATTATTAATTTTATGAAGGAAAAATATTAATTCTTTTGTCATCTTAGGTGTAGTCATGGCTAGGCCACAGTTCTACCCCTGAACTATACTTTGAAACACATGTACATTTTAATGCTTAAATTTGGATGAAAAGATCCTAATTAGTATGTTGTTAAATAGTAACTACATGAATCAAAGTGTTGGGAAATCTTTTTCATGAATTATTTTTTTTCTGAAAAATTAACCTCTGCACCACAAGACAACCCAGAAATAAATAGATTTGTGTTTGCATGTGGGTGGTGTGTGCCTGTGTATGTGTGTATGTGTGTATACCAGAAATGATGATATGAGTAGAAGATTCTTAATATTTTCAGTATGTTATCTCTGCATCTATTGATTTACTATTTCCCAGTACTATATTTGGCAAGTTCCATATCTTTGTGCTCCCTGCCTCTGCATTCATATGGATTTTTGTGACTTTGCCATTATTGTACACTTTTAAAGTTTTTATCATTCTAGTATTAACCCTCCATATTAATCACATAGAAATTTGAGAATTTAGTGGCATTTGACAATGCAGGATTACAATCCCAGGCACATGCATGTGTGAGGAAATTAGGGCACAGCATCTAGACCTGTGCACCACAAAGCACCATCAAGGCTGTTGACTGCAATTTGGTAAAACCGTGTGTCAAACAAGAAACTGATTCAAGGGTAAACTGACAAATGAATTTCAGATAAGTGTGTCAGTTCAGAAACTGTTAACATAGCACGGGAGGCTGTTAAAGGGATGAAGGAAAGGGAAAGACTTTAGAAAACAGTGGTGTATGGAGCTGTGACAGATTAATGTTGCAGACTGGGTTACCTGGTGAGGGGAATGGAGGTCAAGGGAGAGAAGTGAATATGAGGAAAGAAAAACGTTGAAATCATTTTAAAACGTCCTATGGGAAGATACTGAGCGACAATGTCTTAATATCTATGCACTATTAAAAATACTTCTTAAGTGTTCCAAGTGTGCATTTTATAAATAGTGCTGCACGGACAGGGATGATCCTCTGATGTATGACTGCTTCTGAGAGCAGGTTTATAGTTTTGGGAATATCGTGTTCTAAGAAAAACAAAAAAACCTTGAGCATAAGAGGCTGGGAAAAGAAATTGGAGTAGTTTGAAAACAATCTTGTAACTAATAATAAAATGCAAGTTTCAGAATATTTAAATGGGTTTTTGAAATTCAAAACATGTATGACAATACTTAGTTCACCACCATGCATTTTTTATTAAAAGTAGCATCTTGTAGTTTTCTATATAAAATTCAATAAATGTTTGATTTTGAAAGCTCTACAATTCCTGTCAAATACGTGCCCAAGAATTCATAGGAAAAAATTTTGACAGAAAAGGATGAATGTTTAGAATTCTCGAATGTACAGATGTTCAATGCCTCCTGCCAAACATATTTACATCTTACCATGGAGAATTTTATTGTGCTAAATATCTTCTCTTAAGTTGCAACCAAGATATCTGAATAGTGTCCTGATTCATAACTTTCTTTATTTGGTTAGTATATGAAGACAGTATAAGAGCTTCCACATTTGAACTTGGGTGTTTTTCCAGGTCATAGTACGTATATGAGTTCCATAAGAAAATATTTCCTCTTTCCTGAGTAAATTCCATGATTTTCAGCAACAAATTAAACTTGTCACAGTTAGAATAGAGAATCATTATAGAAATATAACGACAGAAGGTGAATAATAATACAGTCCAGTTAAACACCAGAATGAAAAATCTATAAATAAAAACCCTCCACTAATACTGAAGTTTAAGAATTCAAAACCAAGACTTTAGAACACAGTCTGTAAATAAATATGAGTAGAAGAAGGATATTTCAGAAACAGAACTATCTGTATTGTAGGAAAGGAATAGCCTACCATCAGTTAATTCAGAGTTATAGAGCACAAAGGTAATCAGCAAGAGGCAAGTTAACCAGAACTTTTTACTGCTTGGAAAAAGGTTGAAACTTTGCAAAGCAATCACCATGGGAGATATCCTCAGTGGTCGGTTAAGGAGAAAGGAAATTGTCCAGTGTGCAGAACAAAAGAAACCTAAAGAGGAAGGAGCTGTCGTTGGGCTGACTTCTCAGACTTTTCTACCTTAAGAGACAATCAGGATCTGCCTGCCAAGGAGACTATTCTTCTACCATTCAGAAGACCTTCCCATAGAACAGATTCAGATTTTTTCCCAATTGACTAGTCACTCAGTGCCATACACTAATAGTGGGAGACTTCGACACCCCACCATCACCACTGGATACGTCTCCCAGACAGAAAATTAACAGAGTTATAAGGGAACTAACAGATGTCATGATTCAAACGGACTTAACAAACATCTATAGAACATTCCACACAAACACAAAAGAATCTTTCTTCTTCTCAGAACTTCATGGAACCTTCTCTAAAATGACCACATACGTGGTAAAAAAGCAACCCTCAACAGATCCAAAATATTGGAGTAACCCCCTGAATCTTATGGGATCACCATGGTTTAAAGTTAGAATTTATCAACAACACTACTCAGGAAGCTTACAAACTCATGGCAATTGAACAGTGAACTATTGAACCACCCCTAGGTTAAAGAAGAAATAATAAAGAAATTAAAGACTTCCTGCTGAGAGACACTCACCCCTTATTTTCAAAGGGACGAGAATTTCCTAGCAAAATATTTTAAAAATTAGAAGCACAGACTAGCAGCACTTTTCTTCCCCCCTCCCTCCCAGGAGATTCTGAGCACAAGGTCCCTTAACCAGCCAGCCACTTAGTGATAAGAAGAAAATAAGGAGAAAACTGACTTAGCAAGATGGAAGGGAGCAGAAGTCTTGCACCTGTGCTAAAAGCCACTTCCAAAAGCATTTTTTGTAGATTGCAACTTTTAAAACTAACCCCGCAAAAAAAAAAAAAATTAACTTCTCTCTCTCTCTCTTTCTACCTTGTTGTTTCAGGGTAGTGAAGAGGGAGTTCCTGGCCAGCCAGTAATTTCCTGTACGGGCTTGTACTTGCAATAAAGAGTTAAACCTTGCAATTTGCAATCAGATCCCCTCTGCTTTCTGGTGGTCTCCCTCTGGGGCAGGGGGGGGGAGGTTGCTCGAGGCACAACACTGGAATTCAAAGAAAATGATGGAACAACATACGCAAACCAATGGGACACTATGAATGCAGTGCTAAAAGTTCATAGCACTAAGTGCCTACATAAGAACGTGGAGAAAGCTCACACCAGTGACTTAACAGCACACCTAAATGCTCCAGAACAAAAAGAAGCAGACTCACCCAAAAGGAGTAAATGACAGGAAATAATCTAATGGAGAACTGAAACCAATAAAATAGGAACAAAGAAAACAACACAAAGAATCAGAAAGACAAAGAGCAGTTTCTTTGAGAAATCCAACAAGAGAGAAACCCTCATCCAAACTAATCAGAACGCAGAGAGAGAATATCCACGTTAACAAAATCAGAAGTGAAAAGAGGGGCGTAACAACAGACACTGAGGAAATACAGAGAATCGTTAGATAATACTACAAAAACCTGTACTCCACAAAATTGGAACATGTCAAAGAAATGTACAATATTCTGGAAAGGTGCCACATACCAAAATTAAATCAAGACCAGGTGAACAATTTAAATAAACCTACAAACAGCAAGGAAACAGATTCAGTTTTCTATCCGCATTTGTTCTTGGTCATTTGAATGCGCTCATGGCCAACACTCTGGGTGGCATCTGCTTCTTGAGCTGTCAGGAGCACTTCCCTTTCCTAAGAGTATGAACCAAGTAGGCTAATGCATTCTCACTCTGCATGTAGGTTTTTTTTTTAAAAAAAAGAAAAAGAAAGAAAAAGCAAGCTGCCAAATGTCAGCTGATGAAATTCTGTTTAATATATGTAACTGATATAAAAAGTATGAGGGAGAAAATGCACCCACACATCATCGAACATAAATATCACATACACAATGGTCAGATGACTTTATGGATTGTAATCTCACTGTGTGTGCCATTGCCAAGTATTTCTCTTTACCCGTGTTTTATTCAGTCAGTCTTGAAGGGTTCTCATTGATCTTTAACCTTTGTACTGATATGTGCATGGTGTGACAGATAACAGGGTACTCCCCTGTCTGCATGTGAACCTACAGAAGATAACCCCTGTACAAATTAGGCCAGAGTTTTGACTCTGAGACTTTTTAAAAATCCTTTAGAAAAGGTGGGAGGAGAGGTGTGAGGGAGAATTGCGATTGGGTGTTAAATGAAAGTAAAAATAATAAATGAAAAAAAAAAGAGAACACAGTCCTTTCCTATCTTCTGCATTCTTTTTAGAACTTCTCCTAGGTTTCCATCAGCCTTCCCACTTTGTTGAACGCTAGATGGCACTCTTAGCACATAAATCACTACTCCCTCAAGCGGAGTTTGCACGTGGTTTTCAAGGAAAAGATTCAAATCTGTGTTTAGGATGACTTGAGGCTTTCCAGTAGTAAAAGTGTAATCTTAAGTAGTTTCACTTCAGTTTTGGTGATGAATTTATAAAATTTTAATACATTTATATACTGCAGGGAGTAAAATTACTTATTATCCCTGTGTGATGTTTTTCCTGTGATGTTTTTCCAAAATATTGTGGCTTCTCTGCTTGTTATTGTTTCTCTCTGAATACTAATCCTTCCATTGTCTTCCCTACCTCTAATTTCCATGGCTTCCACCTATTTATCTTTGCTTTTCAATTATAATTTGCTTCATATAATGACTCCTTAGTGACCATTCAAATGCTCCTTTTCTTTAAAAGAAAGGTCACATCCTTATTCATCAGGGATATGCACATCAAAACCATTGTGGGATTTCATCTTCCACTAATCAGAATGGGCAAGAACATAAGAAAATTGGCAGCGCATGCTGGTGAGGATATGGGGAAGTCCTTGTTTGCTGCTGGGAGAAATGCAAATTACATAGCCACAGTTGGAATTAATGTTGGGAGCCCCTGGAAAACTGGAAAGAGATCTATTTCATTACCTAGATGCACCACTCTTTGTCAGATTCCAGAAAAGCTCTCCATCCTATTACAGAGACTCCTGTTCCATTCATTTTAGTCAGAAATAGGAAACATCCTGGATGTCCATATATCCTGGGTAATGAAGATGGAGTATATTTGCACAAGGAAATATAACTCAGAACTTCCAAAGTTAAGTCAAAGAATGGGGGGAGTGAGACTATGAGCAAAGACCATGATGGGGAGACCCACTGAAACAGTTTACCTGAGCTTATGGGAGCTCACCAATTTGGCCAGACAGGGAAGGATCCAGCATAGGTCCAAACTAGTCCCACTGAATATAGGTGACAGTTGTCTGGAAGGGACAGACTATTGAGCCACTACCAGTGGGACCAGGATTTATCCCTATTGCATGTACTGACTTTTTGGAACCCATTTTGTTTGGATGGATACCTTGCTCCGCCTATGTTGTCTTCTGCACTTTTCTGTGGATACCCGAACTTCGAAACAGGCGCGCGCTTTCCTGACTCGAGCCCATGAGAACGGACAATTGTCCTAGGGGTTTGAACAGAGACGACACACACACAAAGAGACCTGGCTCATCTGCCGAGGAGCAGCGGCAAATGGCAGCTTTATTAAGCATCAGTCGGATATATATACTGTGGGGCAAAAGGACACCAGCCCCCACCAGGATCAAAGAAAAAGGAGAAGTCAGGGATCCACACCCAAGGTCGAAGAGCAGCTGAACAGAGAAAAGAGGAAGCTAGGTGGGCATGCTCAGGTTCAGGGACAAGCTGACCCGGGAACCTAGCCTGCGGCGAGAACCTTGCTTGCAGGTGGAACTACCACAACGGTTAAGGGAGAGTTCTTTATAAGCTACACCTTTGGGCCCTAGGCAAAACTGACAAAACAGGAGAAGGCAGTTCTATGCCACGCCTTCAAGCTGATACAGTGGAACCAGGAAGCAGAACAGCCCTGCATAGCGCCTCAGGAAAAATGGGGAACCTGTGTACCTACACGCCTACATATAGTAGTGAGATCCTTTGTCCTTGCTCAAAGCCTTACAATCTCGGAGGAGTGGATTGGGGATGTGATGGGTGAAGGTGGATGCAATGGTAAGAGAAAGGAAGTGGGAACTGGGATTGGTATGTAAAATGAAAAATAATAGTTTTTCTTAAAAACAAAGTAAAGAAATAAAAAACCCTCAATTTTCAAAAAAATATGGAATAGTGAAACTCATATATAGATAGATTTAGCACCAAAAAAGCCATCCTTAGTGTATTACTCAGTAACCAAAGATAAATATCGTATTAATGTCTTCAATCTATCCAAATTAAGCATTTAATCATTACAAAGACATGTAAGAATCCTTAAATCCACAGATTTAAGGTGAGGAGTCAGAGGCTAAGAGGCAGAGAAACTTTTTTGAGAAAGGGAAAATAGTTCAATAACTTTGGATCATACTGGAGATGATGCTGAAATGGAATAATAGATGAAGAGGGGAAAGATGTGGGGCATAGAGAGAAAATCCCTGGAGGGATACCTGAAACTATGGACCATTTGCAAATTGTTATAGAAACCTCCTCCAGTAGACTTCTTAGTGTGCACAATATAAATGAAAGAAACGTCAGTGAAATCATCATAGCTCAGGAACAAAAAGCCCCAGGGTGATGTCTCTTCCTACCAAATGAAACATCCAGTGTCAGGTAGGCATCATATTTAATAGATTACTGGATCACCGTTTCCCAGTATGATTCCCAACATAATTGAGACCATTTTGGAGGCTAATGTTTGTTTTACACAAATATATAATAAGTTCCTATGTCTAAGGGCCAACAGTTATAGCTCTGACAGAACATGGAGAATTTGAGTTGGTTTCTTCATTGCTCCTGGATAGCGTTCCTCATACTGCCAGATATTATTAATGCTCCAGAGGAGACATTTAACAGCAAGCCAGCTCTCAAACCTTTGAAGAAAACGCGGACATGCCTACATGATAAATTGTTGTAACAGTGGCACAAATGTTGTGAAAGAAAGAAACCTTTAGTTGATTGTATTTAAGGCCCATTCCACGATATGGAACACATTCTTGACATTGCTCTTGTTGCCAAGTACATGAGAATATGTAGGACATGGACTTAGGGGAAGGGCAAATACTCCTGTTTTGCTGAAGAATGAAACAATACAATGAATCCTAATTGTTATGGTTTCTAAGAACCAAAGTGGCCAAAGTTCTGGCAGAATTCTCAGCCAGCCCAGGCCCTGGCACTTTTTGGTTCCATGGCTACACATGCGTCATCAAGCACCCAGGCAACATACACAGTCACACAGGGTCCTCAAGCCCTATGGGATCTATGCACGTCTTGGTTTTGTGATTTACATATCCTGGGCTGGTTTCACTTCTTGATAGTAGTTCTACAGAGCCACTATCCCATGGTTCTGGTATCTCTAACATTTTGTGGTGTGCAAAGCAATCCAGGTTTCTTTTTCACAGCTTCATTAAAATGCCTCTCTAGGCCTCCACTCATAGACAACCCTGAATATGCCTGGCTTTAGCATTTTTCCCATAGGCAGGGAGGCAAATTCCATAACCATGTTTTTTCAGTCATGACTCCAAAGCTGGAACCATGTGACCAAATCTGCCAATTTCTGCTGCTTGCTGAGGATGGAACATGGCTCCATCATTCAATTATATCTTCACCATCTTTCTGTTTTCTGAAGTTTTTACTTTACTGCCTGAGCCTGGCTGTCTTTGAGTGTTTTCAGTAGATCAAACTAGTCTCAAACTCAGAAAACTGCCATCTTCTACCTTCTGAGACTGGGATTTAGGGCACATAACACTACACTTTGCTTTAAGATTTATTTAATTCCTTTTCACAGGCTGGAAACTTAGGTGGGTGGGACCTTGCTCTGAGATCACCACCCCCTTGATTCTATTTTTAAATTCATTTGTCTATCCTGGAGCACAGGATCTGTGTTTACTTCATTCTGTGGTAACTTTTTTTTCTCAATCTGTGTATTTTGTATTTTTTGTTCAGTTTGCTCATTCTCACTGTATATCTTCATTAGCATTATCATTTATAAACCATATACCAGAACCTGTACTAGGATGTCTTGATATTTCTACTGCAAAGGGAATTAAGTAAGAAGTCTTCAGGCTTCAGATAAGGGCAATAGGCAGCCACTTTCATCACCAAAATATCACAAGAATGGTCTCTAGGAAACATAATAAAATTCTTCTCCTTTGAAAACCCTAGAACCAGCCCCCCAGCGTTCAAATAAATCTTAGTGCTGCCGTCTTCCATATTCCTACTAGTATAGTCCATTAAGTAGCACATAAAGCATTGAACTATTTTTCTAATTCACAGTCCCAGAGTTTATAGTCCTTAAAGAAAAAGCATGATCATGTTTATCATGGCAATATCTAAGCCTTTGGTAACAACTTCTGTGTTAGTTAGGATTTCACTTCCTCTGAGGAGACCTCATGCCAATGACAGCTGAAAGTAAAACATATAATTAGCTTGCAACTCAAAGATCAGTCTATTATCATCATGGTAGGACATGGTAGAGAACAAGCAACATTGTGCTGGTGAGGTAGCTGAGAGTAGTACATTCTGCAGGGAATGGGAAATTGTCTGAGATATTGAGTGGTATCTTAAGCATATATGTGACCTCAAAGCTAACCTCTTCAGTGACATACTTCCTCCAAAAGGACCACAGTTACTCCAACAGGGCCACACCTACTAAGAGAGCCGCTCTACTTGAGTGCCATTTTCTTTCGAACCAACAAAATAGCAAAGCTACAATCTGTAGAAGCACAGACATTCAGTTTAGAATAAGGGACTGTGTGTGACATGTCGCCATAGGAAGAGTAGATAAAACAGTATAATATGGATTGATGGGATAGTGTTGTAAGATCTCTTGTTTCTCCCAGTTGCCCAGAAACAAAATAATTACACTGAAACTATATTAATTAAATGACTGCTTGGCCCATTAGCTCTAACTTCATATTAGCTAACTCTTATATGTGAATTTAACCTATCTCCATTAATTGTGTATGTATCACCACATGGCTGTGGCTTACCAGGTAAAATTTCCTGTGTTTGTCTATGGCAGGCTACATGGCTTCTCCCTGACTCTGCCCTTCCCAGTATTCAGCATAGTTTTCCCTGCCTAACTCTATTCCCCTATAGCTCTGCTATAGGCCCAAAGCAATTCCTTTATTTATCAATGGTAATCACAGCATACAGCAGGAAACCCCACATCAAGATAGGGGCTGAGAGGGGAGGAAGAAATTGGGAGTGTCAGGGTGTAAGTGGGCAGAAAAGGGCATACAGGAAAAGACAGAAAAATTAAGGAACATTTAGGTCTAATATGAAAGAGTAATAGACTCCTAATATAGATGCATATATGAATTATATTTAAATTTAATTGCAAAATAGTAGGGGAGATATAAGTCCCACTGGAGATCTCCCATCACCACATTATTTTTCCAGTACCAAGATTCAATGACTTCTACAGATGTCATTGACAATGGAGAAGTAGTGCCAGTGCTAACATAGAGCTTTTCCCTTCACCCATGTCCTAGCAACTGTGATACATGGAGGGACTCTGCAAACTGCCAAAGGAGAAACATAAAGATGACCCCATCCACAAAGTGTTTGATCCACCATAGTATCCTGCCAGAAATAAACACCTCTGCAATGATGGAACAAAGATTGTGAGAATAAAAAAAAAATTATATATCTGTAGATTTAAGGCCCACTCTGCGATGGAACCCAAACTGGACAATTCTTATGTGACAGAGAACCTAAGAGTGCATTGCCTCAAAACCTGAGCAAACAAACTGTTTTAATCACACACAAACACACATACACACACACACATGCACACACACATCAAACCACCCCCACAAGCTTGCACACGCATGCACACAACAAAACAAATAAACCAAAAATCTTATCAATCAAATTACCCCTAATAACATTCTTCTATGTGCACAGATCAGTGCCTTGTTCAGCCATTATCAGACAGGCTTCCTTCTACATTAAAATGTGAGCAAATACATAGCCCCACAGACATTATACAGAGAATGAGAGACCTTGGAACATTCATCCTTAAATTTTATGCATTCATCAAATCCATTGCTTCAGGCCTCAGGAAACCCTAAAGAGTCCTTTTCTGAACTAAATGATCTAAGACAATTGGCCATTAGCTTTAAGCTTTCTTACAGCTAGTATAGAAAAAGAAGGACTTCCTAAACTAACTCCCTACAGAAATTGTTCAGGAACAAATTCATGATGTTTTTGTAAGTAATATGGCTTACATAATCTTATTCTCCTTTAGATTGCAATATACAGTAGTGAAAAGCTTCTTAGGAAAAAAATATAGCTCAAACTAGAGAAGGTACGAAAAGTTTAGAAACATGGTAATATGGTAGAAGAAATCACCAATGACTGAAAGATGCTATATTAAAAACATTCTGCATTAATCACCTTGTCCATGAATGCTTAATTATTTTATTCTTAACATTTCACATGGTTTCAGATAAAGTGCAACTCTTAGCACATGATTGTTTACTGAGTTTTATGTCCTGTCCAGTTCACACAGTCATTAAGTCCCAAAGAAATCACAAAAAAAGTCTACACTGACTATAAACTGATTGGCCCAATAGCTCAGGCTTCTTATTATCTCTTATTACTTATATTAGCCCCTTATTCTTGTCTATGTTAGCCACGATTCTTGGTATCTTTTTTGGTGAGGCAGTTACATCGTGCTTGCTCTGTTCCTGGGTCAGGACTGTAGACCAAGCTATCCTCTTCCCAGAATTCTCCTGTTCTCATTTCCCACCTTTATTTCCTGTCTGGTTGTCCCACCTATACAACCAGATCAATCAGCATTTTATTAAAATACAATTGTCAGGCTACGAGTCATTGTCCTGCAGCACTTCCCCCCTTTTAAGGAACAAGAACTCTTAATCTATGATTAAGCTTATTTACTCATGTTTTTAAAAAGTACTTGCTATGATGTAGATTTTGTGTCTATTTATTTGTTTGTTTATCTATTTATTTATTTATTTTTAAGGTTGGGTCTTGTTCTTGAGAGCTTGCTGGATTGTGAAGTAAGTTTGTGGACCAGGGTAGGGTTAAACTCACAGAGGCAGAGAGCGTCTGCCTCTCAAGTAGTGGAAATAAAGGCATGTGGCACCATGATTAGCTATATTTTATTATTTATAATTATGTATGTATTGCTCTCTTCAACGCCCCCCCCGTGTTTCTGTGTGCTTGTGTGCCCTTGTAAACATACATGTAGAGGTATGAATGTAGAACAGCAGCTTTGTTGGCCTCCAGATCTGCAGTTACATGTAGATATGACATTCATGACATGAGAGCTGGGAGCTGGACTCCAGCCCTCTTGCAGAACAGCATTTGCGGTTAACAGTTGAACCGTCTCTTCAGCTCTGCTATTGACTTTTATGCCTTGGTAAGTTAGATCCCTACTGAACTAGCAAACAAACAATTGAACAAAAATTTATATAAACTTTTAAATTTTATATATGTATACATTCCATTCTTCCAATAAATATAATTAACTGTGATGTTGAACTAATCATATCCCTGTCTCCAGACCAAAGACTACATGGGAATGGGAAATTCATATTGATTTGATAAATGTTCTTTGGAATTTGAAAGTAGACAATGTACACTATAATATCACAGAGGGGACAGATCTGCAATATTAAAAATATGGCTAAAAAGGAAATTTATATTTTCCTTTAGTAATTTTGAATACTGCAAACAAACTTAAGGCACTGCATTGGGAGAAAAGTCCCCAACAAGGTTTACTAGTCCAGTTTGAAGAAGAAGAAAGAAATACACCGGGACTCTTCCAGAGACTCTTCCCTTGCTGATAGATAGGGAAAACAATGTCCTAGTCTTCCCTTTATTCATCTCCCCTCCTCCACCTAATACTTGTAGGGAGAGAGCCTCTAAGATCCGCATTGTGCTGTGCCTGTTGAAATAGTGGAAGGAGTGAGAAACAGTGGTTACCATAGCAGCCAAGTGAAGAAGAGCTGCCATTCTTCTAGGTCAAAGGTGAACAAGCTCTTACAATCTACACTTAAGCAGGAGGGCAGCTGTCTCAGCTCCTGTGCTTGCCCAGCTCCCTATCTCCTGGCAGCACTATCAGGAGCTGTCCCAGTGTGGTGGAATTTGCTGCAGGGTAGGAATGAGCAGATATGGATGCTCCTATCTCAACCCATGCAATGCTGTGAGGAGGGGGGATGAGCTCCCTGAAACCTGCTGTGCTCCTGCTGTATAGTCAGTCCCTCTAGAGCTTATGCTAGATTCTGGGAACTCCAAAGTATGCTGAAAACATGCTCCTGTCATCTTGCAGTGTAAGTACGTCTTTGAAATATTGATTCCTAACATGCGAAAAGCCAGGGAAACTACAATGTAGTAGAGTTCTCCTTGTGGAAATTGTGAGAAGATGCCTGGCAGCAAGTTCCCGGTAAGATTTAGTGGTTTTGTTACTACTAAAGCCAGTGTTTCCCTCAATTACTCTATCAGTGAATAGCGAAATATTAAACAATGCCTTGTGAACTTAAAAAGGCATTGCACATATGAAATTATGACTATTATTATAATGTTCACAGGACCTATGTATCTGCTGACCAGAAAACATCCCAACATCTACACAGAAAAGCTCCACCAATATCTGAGAGGTTATTGGTATTTGATAACCCCCAGGAGACCCAGGGAGAGGAATGTGACAGTTAGAATGTAATTGGTTCCCAGAACATAATAGAAAGTGTCGCTCTTAGGAGACTTGACCTTGATGGAGTAGGTGTGATCTTGTTGGAGGTAGAGTGTCACTGCACTTGTGGATACTGAGGTTTCCTATAGGTTAAATATACTGCCCACTGTCTTATTTTCATTTGACATTAAATGTAATGGTTACCACCCACACCTAATGGAATCAAGAATTCTATTAGGGCACTTTAGACTCCTGCTGTGAACTTTCAGTTAGTTTCAGTCCACTGATACTCAGGGCATGTTTGCTTAAAGTTCCCATTAGACTACCCTGTGAGAATATGACTTTAATTTACCACTAATTGTGTTAACTTGAAGGTTTTGCATTCGTTAATGCAAATTTACAAAGAAATATCGAAAGGAAATAAATAGCAGTAAAGTTAAACCATTACTAGGCGACTGATGAGAAAGTTCTCAAAGACAAATACACATACATATACACACTCACATGGACATGAGGGCACTTTGAAAGACAAGAAGTGATATAGAATATCTTAAATGCATCTACTAAGGTGGCTAGGAAGGAAAATAGCTTGTGTCTAAGAATCTTTATTATAATTATCTCATTTCAACTACCGGGTCTTAAATAAAGAAAGGAGCAAACTGAGTCTATTAAGTTTCTTCTGGTGTCCATAAAGGGTTTCTGGCATGGAAACCACAACCAGCTTAAAGAAATCAATAAATATATATGAGAAAATAATAAAAGTGTATCTCAAATTAGTAAACATGGTAATGACTGGTGGTCAAAGAAAAAATGAGCTCACCTTGTTAATTCCTAGGTATTTAAATCCTTATATTTGATATATAAGATTTGGTGAGTAAACCATTGAGAACTAAAGTAATCTACACAGAATATGTGATTATCAGGGTCCTGATATTTTCCAATGTAACAGATTTTTTTAAAGTATCAATGCATAATTAAAATAAATAAAGCAAGACCTCTGTCAGCCTGTGTGTCTGTTCTGAAGAGAATCTGGCAATTAACTCCTTCATCCTTCCATTATACTGAAGTATATTTGTCTAGTCTGGGGGAGATTATTTAGTCAAAAACATGATATCCTGAGATTTGAAACTTCTTTGGTTATGAACATAAGGACAGTAAAGATTATCATTTTAAGGCGATAATGATGAAATTAAGAACCACTTATTCTCAAGAATGATCAGTTTAGGATCCACGAAAAAGGATAAACCATATATTGTTGAGGCAGAGACAATGAGTTATGAAAAATTTCAATCATAATAACTCTTGCAAATAAGAAAATATCTACAATTATTTTTCTCTTGGATGCTTTGACATTACACTCCTTGCAATCCTCAGGCTGAAGACTTGCTCAGGGCCTGTGCATCATTTTAAACAGCACCTAGTTGATATGAAATAAAATTCAGAATTAGTAGATTAAGATAAAAAGGGTACAAAAAAATCTTAAGTTTATTTGTAAAGTGTTGTATACTCAAAAGTGGCTAAAAGTTTCTGCTGAAAAATGTAAAAGTAGTCTTAGATGATGATGATGATAAAACTGAAGTTAAAAATCTACTATAATATTCTGTAACAGAAACTCTTGTTTCAAACCAGAAAAGACTCAAGACCAACACTAATAAATAGGTCAAGTAACCTTCAAAAATATCAAAGGGGAAAAATTCTCTATAATGATAAAATAAGACTCGTTTATGTTGACATTGAAGCAAAAATGGAAGGAACAATAGGCAAAAGTTGTTGTTTTCTTTCCAAAATAGAAGCCACGCCCATAATTACATGAAGAGCGGCTTCTGTGGAAACCACAGTGTTGCTGGACCCATCAGCTACTCAAAGTTTTGTGCTGTCACCAGAGGCCATGATGAAAACAATGCTGCTAATAGTCATATTCTGCAGCAGATGGAGTCTGGGTGGATGTGGCTCTGCTTTTTCCTCCAGATCATTTGCTGCATTGGTTCATGGGGGAGGTATGGATGGAGCACAAGCAGGAAACAGGGTTCAAGTTGGCTGTGGATACTAATGGAGACAGCCTGCCAGGAGACAGACTTTGATGGCTCAGTGTAACTTTATTCCAGAATATATGGAATATACAGGATTGGGAGTCCTAGGGAGAAACCCCAGCTTGCATTAAGTGACACACTACTACTATCACAGGGCTTTGTGTGCCACAGTAGGTTCTGAGGACAGAGCTTGTAGCACAAGTCATACTTAACAAGAATATGTTCCAAGGATCAAACTAAAGATAAACCTGCCTCTGGTTTAGAGACAGCTTTCAGATAAGGTCAGTCCTCCAGGCCCTGAGGCATTCTCCAGATAAGGGTAGGTCGAGGACAAGAAGTTCTGTTGGAGAGAAGGATTCTCTTGATGCTGAGCTATTGAGTAAAGTTTCCAGGCAATGGAGAGACTTCAACTTCTACCAGTCAGCAAAAACCTTCTAACTTATGGATGTCCTTTGCCTGTGTTACCAGAGGAGCCCTTGTAAACCATATGGTGAACCATTTTTTTCAAGCCTTATGTTGAAGTATCACAGCCTTGCTGAGCTGGGCCCACCATGCACTGGCCCAGAAAGACCTGTATCCCCACCTGAGAAGAGCTGACCCTGAACTTCCCAGCCTGAGATAATGGACTCCTGCACCTGGCCCCACCCCCTAATAGAAGAGCTAGCCCCCTATACTTGGAAAAGCTCACCCCACACCTTACCATGTGCCTGGAGAGTTGGCTCCGTCCCTCACCTGAGAGGAGTTGTCCCAGTGATCTGGACTGACCAACTCATCTACCACCCAGGCATCGATCCAGGACTTGAAGTAAGCACGCTCCCAACATCTGCCCTATCTTTAGCCACAGGGTCATAATCCAAGATACCAGCAGGCTATTGGAGAGGAATGTCAGCAGGAATCCACCATTGTGGTATAACAAAGCCAATGGCCTTGAACTTGAGCAACAATTAATCAGAAAGTGAACATTTGCTAGTCAAGCAGTTTGGACAAAAGTTTATAGTTCATGATACAGTGGCTCCAGATGCTCCTAAAATGAATGAGTAAGTGATGAAGAAGTGGGAAAGATGGCGTGTTTTTCTTCTTTATCATTGTTTATACCCATAAGAATTCTTAAGTTTGTTAAATAGAAAACTACCTGTTAATGTGCACATTTTCTGTTATATAATGCTCTTATAATTATCTAAATATTTTAATTTTAATAATTTTTTATATATGCTTTCACTATTTCCCAGACATTACATATGCAGTTGAAACAGAGCACTGTAATGTTCCCTACAAAATATTAAATAGAATTCTTACCTCCCAGTGATATTATAGCTGTGAGAGAGCATTTGGGAGTTTAATAGGGTCAATAGGATTGTTAGCCATATCTTTATGTGCCACATGAAGGAATGATTGACTATATAAGGAGGGAAAGATGGAAAGATGAATCTGTTTTCCTCTTATGTAAAAAGCTAGCTAAAGGGTAGTAGTCTGCCTGCCAGGAATAAGGCCTATATCAAGAATTCTCTCCACTGGCACCTTGTTCTTAGTCTTTTATCTTTCCATAACTTGTGATGAAAATATCTGCGGTTCAAGTCTTTCAGCCTAAGGAATTTCATAGCAGATCCAATGTCTAATAAATGATAAATAGGATTATAAATTCACTTGCTAACAACAATTGGTGAAGCTGGATTTGTGCCAGGTAGAATTTAAGAGCTTAACTTAAAGGAAACTAGAATATTATGTGATGGAATAGCTGATCAGGCAATTTTTTGGAATAAAATACCCAAGGTGGTTATTTTAAATTACGAAAGATTTATTTTGTCTCCTAGCATTAACATTTCAGTGTGTTGTTGTTTGATCCCATTGAGTCTGTGTCTAGGCAGCACACCAATGTGAACTGTGTGTGGTTGACAAATATGGCGCAGCCTAGCAGTCATGACAATTAATAATAGGAAGGAGGAATAGACAGAACTCAGTTTCCCTCACTGGTTTAATATTCTCAGTTACTTAAGAACTTCTGGGTCTTAACACTTAGCATTAATACCACCTCTCCTAGATGACCATCACACTGAAGCAGAAGCCATTACAGTTCAGAGACTTTTAGATCTGAAACTGCATCAGGAACTATGATGACCAATAACCTTTAAAAGAAATAATTGCACTGGATGTCAGTGTTAAATTATTTACCCTGAAAAAGCAACTAGTCGAGGTGTGCATATTACATACTCTTATATTTAAGTAACTATAGTTATGACGACATTTGACTATTTTAAAAACTTGGAGATAACCTGTAATATTTTGTTTTCTAACATGCATTATACTAGACTGAAAGTTCATTGCAGAATATTTTACTTGTAATAAACAGATTACAGATATAAACCCTAAGAAAGAGTTTCCATATCTCAAACAGTTAAAACTGAAAAATTTCTTATAGCATTGTAGATCAATTACTTTTGTCATCATTCAATTTATGGGGCAAAAAGCTATGCTGTATCTTATTATTAAAATTATTTTAATCATTTATTATATGACAATCTGATATTCTCCTTCAATTTTCTAGAAAGCAATTGTTAAGTTTCTCTGACTTGACTGGGTATGGTGGCACACACCTTTAATTCCAGCAATCAGGAGGTAGAAGCAGGTGAATCTCTACGCTAGCCTGGTGTACAAAGTGAGTTCCAGGACTGTTCTGTTTACACAGTCTATTATAGTACAGAGAAACCCTGCCTCAAAAAAAGAAAAAAATATAAGAATCTCTTACTATTTGAAGTGTTTGATTACTCACTCTTTAAAGTCATTCAATCTGCCCAATTGCTACTTATATCTCAAACTGTAAATATTTGGCACTTCTTAGTGAGTACTATAAATCATGGATATGAGTGAAAATAGGAAAATTGTTGATATTTTATTGTAGAATACATAAGAAGGAAATTTGTGTTGTTGCAATGAGCAAAGAAAAAAGATCTCAGATACATTCTCAAACTAATTTTGTAAGTGAAAACATCTAAAAATGGGTAGTTCAAAACACTCTTTATCACTTTTTCTTTGAATTGTCTTAGAAAACCTTTGCAGCTACTTGAGACAACATTATCTCATTTTGTTGATGCAATGGTAGTGCTCACCAAAGTCCAGAAGCTTTTAAGACAATGTTTATACTTGCTGTTACTCAGTTTGTCAAGAGAGTGCATGCGCAATACAAATAAAATACATAAAAGTTCTGTGAAGAAAGTGACTTTTGGATGACTGAGAAGCATCCATTTAAGATCCATGACTCAGAGCATTTATTATTTTTGCAGAGGACTTGGGATCAATTTCCAGCACCCTCGTCATGTCTTACACCTCGCTGTTACTAGGATATAACAGTTTCTTCTGACTTCCATGGACACCAGTTCCACATATGATCCACAAATAAACATGCAAGCAAACACTTCTATATTAAGACAATATCAGTAAATTTCAAAAAAAACTTTTAGTAAGGGAAATTGTTTGAGAAAGTTGAAATATTCTGTCTTCTTTCATTTCATCAATTGTAGATATCTGGTTGTCCTTTCTATAGTGAGAAATGAAAATATTCCCTATATATGTTTGATAAATAGTGTCCAGGTTTTATTGTAAAGCATGCATTGTCTAATATCCCTGTGTTCTTTTTAAAGTGGGAATTTCATCCTTTAATTGTTTCATGTATGGATGAAATGTTATATATCACATAATAATTGTGGTCAGGTATGAAAATGCTGACAAAAATCAACATGTGAAATAATATCAGTATTGTAGTAAAGTAAAAAATATAGTTGTCATGGAATATCCATAACAGTCCACTGTAGTATAAGCCTGCCAATGAGAAGAAAGCAGCAGATACAATGTGAGCAATGGAGAGCCGTTCCAATGACAGGAACAATTGTTGCAAGTCAGAGTTTCCATTGCAACTTCCTTTGCCTTATGATTCTTTTCTCTCACCACTAGTATATGTTTCTCTTACATAGTTATCATGGCTAAAAGGATATGAGTTCAATGACAAACAAAAGACCAAATAATCAGGCTAGCAGGTCTTAGTGATTTGTCTGTTGATTTCTACCATTTCTCTTGCCTTCTCTAACACTGCTGTAACATTTCAACTCTACCACAGAAATTTGAGATAAAATAAAAATACTTAAAAATATTACAATAGTCATTAATTTGAGGTTCCATTTTCTCCCATGAGTTTACCCTGAGCAAAGATCCATTGTTTCATGACTCTTTATTGGGATGACTCTGTCCTCTCTCAGACTCTTTTGTTCACAAGTGATCTACCATTGTTGTCCTGATACAGTTCATGAGGACCAGTGGCTCACAATTCTTTGACTACCTAGCAAATAAACACTACGAGCTAAAACAAAAGTTGAACTGTGAATTATAAAGTTTGGTTCATACTTTCCTAGGAAAAGGGGAAAAAATTCCTCCAGAACTTTTAGTACTAGAGAACTGAAGAAGTGAAAAGATCATTTAGGGAACAAGGTTCAGAGATATTACAAAGTGATAGTGAGGGATCCCTGCTGGTTTCCCTGCAGGGAAGTGAACCTGATGAAGTGATAAGAATGAAACCAGGGGCCGATTGACTTGTTCAATTTGGATCAGATTTGGGGGAGTCTAATATCGGGCAATTTATTACCAATGTATTTAAGCCCAGTACAATTTGACAAAAGAAATTCCTGGTGTAATACAGCCCCAGTGCAAACATAAGTGCAATCACATTGAGACTGAACTCAGACACATGCCATTTCTTCCAAAAATCTGAGTTTTAGAGATAGGCTACTTTTAGTAGATTAAGGTCCCAAGGCATGGCCTGGACTCAGTCATATTGATAAAAATAGAGGTCATTTGGGCTATTAGTCTTCTGGTTGTGAGAGCTGAGGGAGCCTTTGGCTATAAGGGTCATTTAGATTACTAGTTACCTCTGGTCTTGGTTGTAAGAGTTTAGTATGTCCTAGCCTCACAGATAATGCAGATCATCAGGCAGTTATTTATTTCCAAATCTCAGCTTTCTGGATGGAAGAACAGATTTTTCACCCTTTTACATTGCTGGTTTCTGTGGAGATCAGTGGGCACATGAACCTTCATGTTATGCTCCCAACATGATATCCCACATTAAGTCAGGATATGTAGAGCTGCTAATTCAATAATTGTTTAAAAGTAAAAGGGAGAAAGTTCTTTGAAATTTGGATAATATTTAAATGGTGTTTTATGATGCGTGTTTGAGAGTATGAAAATTGACACTGAACCCGAAGTCTTATATTGAGTTAGTTTGATGGAAAAAATCAAAAATAAGAGAAGTAACATTGAAATAGTAATAATAATAATAACAACAACAACAACAACAACAAACATAGCTTAAAAGAGCACTGAGTTAGTTTTCAGACTAAGACAATGTAGATACATGGAAATCTTTCATATTGAAGAGGAAGCACAAAAATATTTCAACTGTAAAAACAGGAATCACTGATTACCAAAAGATTAATTAGATATAGTACTCTACAGTGTGCATTTAAGACAAGGAATAGACTCGAAGTTATACCAGAATTGCCTTGCTCATTTTCTTTCATATATTCTTACCTTCGATTTCTGAGAATTAAAAGAATTAAAGTAAGCTTGGATTTTCTCAAAAAGTGAAGACTGATAATGGAAGAATGAGGAGGTTTCTGGTATTACATGTGTCTAAATAAACACTTACATATGCATATCTGAAAGTGAAGATTGGGGTGATAGTCAGTTGTGTGACTCACCAACAAGATGATCTTCACTTGCCAATGCAGTGGAAAGGACGGAACCACATCCACTACAGTTGACCTCTAACCTCCAAACACATGATGTGTCATGCATGCATGCATTCACACTGACATATATAATGAAGGATTTTTTTACATGAAATGGAAGAGGAAACATCTAAAATTGGAAGGTCAGCAACATTATCAGAATAAACATACACATTTCAATAATGATTCTGAATTTTAATAGTTTTCCTCAATAAAAAGACAGAGAGTAGTGTAATTTAAGAGTGGTTGATTTAAGGCTGAAAAGACCAGTCTAATGTACAGAACAAACGAAATCTGTGTAGGGAATAGCTGTCTTCATGATGACTTCTCAGCTCTACCTGCATTCAGAGGCAAGGATGATCTACCTGCTAGGCCAGCTGTCCTCCAATCATTCACAAGTTCTACCCCTAGTACAGAGCTACTTGGTCAGCCATAATGAAGCTAACATATTTCCTGGGGACTGTTTGTGTTAATGGCCAACATTGAGTGAGGTTTCTGCAGTTAAGGTTACCAGATGTACCACCCCTCTATGGAGGCTGATGTAAATAAATGTGGTGACTCTCACCATGAGGGGATATTTTAAAAAGCAACCCGCTTCAGTGGTTCAGCAACTAAAGTGCTATTTGCTGTAAAAGTCAGTTTTTTTGCTCACTCCAAGTCTCAAGATTAATATTGCTCCATTTTCTCAGTATTATTTTTAATGTGATAAGCCATATATTTGCGTGACTCTAAATTACATGCTTCAGAAGAGTCTGGACATAGTGACTACCCTCAGGGTGAAAGTGCCATCTAATTTCAAAGGTGTCTGTAGATGTTGTCACTGCATAAGTCTTAATGACATGGCATTAGGAAAGAAAATCTTTAGTGATTATTGACAATAGGGTAGGAATGATCTACAAATTAACAGAAAATTATATGGGAACATATGAATCTATGAAACACAAAATTGTCTTGGGAAAATTATATTCATGCAGTGCTTCAAAATTTATTTCAACATGATTTTATTTAATTGAAAATAGAACAGGCAAAATATATTATTTACTGCACAAATGACTTGAAAAATTCTGAGTAGGTTCATGAAATATGGACCTTTTTAGGTCAAATACCTTTGATAGGAGTATTAGTGTAGTGCATACAACATTCCAGATACAAGAAATATTTATGAATATAAGTGGAAAATGAAAAAGTGTGTGTTTGTTTTCCCTTCAATGTATTAAAATTTAAAATACTGATAATACAGAATACAAAATGTATTCAAAAATAAACACGAGAGGAAAAATGTCCTAAGGAAATTGGGTAACTAATGATAGGAACATACTCTCAAAATTCATAAAAGAACACTGTGACAAAAGAATTAAGAGAGAACCTTCCTTAAAAACAAGCTAAAAGTACAGAACCAACTTTAGTAAAGTTGATCTCTGACCTCCAAACATATGCCATGCTATGTATTCATACACACTTAGCGATATAATGAACAAATACTTAGTTGGGGGAGGCATGACTTAGTCCCAGCAACTGTAAGCAGAAGAAGGCAGATCTCTGAGTCTAAGGACAGTCTTGTCTGCAGAGTCAGTTCAAGGACAACCATAGCTACACAGAGAAACCTTCTGAAATAAAGAAACAAACCACCACCACCAACAAAATACAAAGATAAACTTATATCTACACAAAAGGATAGGAAATCTAAACACTGCAAGGTCAACAAAATGACAGGAATAATTACCCACATTTCAATAATAAATAGAAACACTGATGGTCTTCTTGCCAGCCATATGAACCAGAGTAGTGGAATTAATAAACTAGTGGAATGGATCAGTCACTATTTTCTTGCAAGGAATGAAGTTCACCACAAGATAGACACTGCTTTAAAATGATGGAATGCAAATGGTCCACTGAAACCAAGAATTCTCTTTTTTTCATGTATTCCACAAAGCAGATATCAAACTAAAAGTAATGAGAAATGACAAAGAATGTAATTGCCAATAAATTAAATGATCAACATCCAAAGAAGATATTATTATTCTACATATGTTGCAAAACAAGAGAATAATGGAGGATTCCAGATGGCTGGGATAGGGGCTATAAGTGGAAAAGAATTTTTGAATGACTACATACAAGTTGTCTAGGAGAAAATTTCAGTGTATTTCTCCAATAGATTATTTTTAATCAGGGAAGTCTTTCTTTTCTACCACTTTGGAGGAGCAAGTTAATGCCTACTCAGGCTTGATTGACAAGGAACTTGAAACTTCCTGTGGCTCAGGAACACACATTTGCAGGGATCTAGCTCAGAGTAACAAAACAGAACACGAGTTTCATCCCAATTTTCAGAAAACTTGGTCTCTGCAGCCATCCACATTGTTTGACCAGACCTTATTGAACATTTTTTGTAATGTTAAAGATCATCAGTTTGGAAGCTTGGGAAAACACTGCAAGAACCCTTTTCTAATTACCCGAGGAGACGAGATGAGCAAGAATTACCTCTAAATAAGCCAAGCACACAGTAACACAGGACTGAAATTTCCTCCCGTGCAATTAAAAAGCATTGTTTAGCTCATGAGGAAAAGAAATTCCAGAGGATCCTGCCTCCAAAACTGAATGGAAAAGTAAATTGTTTTCCTCTCTCTCTCTCTCTCTCTCTCTCTCTCTCTCTCTCTCTCTCTCTCTCTCTCTCTCTCGATATTTAGTGCCTTAAAAGAGAAATAGGGAGAGAGATGTTAAACAAGGCAAATCCAAAGAATTAATGAATTCTCAAGTCTCTAGCCACTGGAGAGAAAGATCACGTGGAAAGACAGGAATCACAAAGGAACTCAAATAGATGGACTAGGGATGAGTACTTGCTCTGGGTTCTTGCCTTTCCCTTCTAGGTTCCCAGCAACTCCACTCCTAAAAGCAGAACAGTATTCTGAGGAAGGAAGGGGAATCACCACAGATATTGAGAAATCCAAACTAGTGATTAAGAACTTTGTGATTCTAAAGGAAAGAGGAGACAACAGAGGTCAATGAAATGTCCACCCCACCCCTCAGCAAGTGCATAGTGTACTCAGATAGAACTATACAACCATTTTTGCCTTGGGTCAGGCTGGTCTTTAAACCATCGAACACCAGCTCCAGCTCACTACCCTTGGGCCATCTTCTGACTCTTTCCTTTGCCATCCAATAATAAACTGTTAGCTCACAGTTGTTGAATGTGAAATCTGTAACATTAAATCCAGAATCTGTGTTAATTAAATCTATATAAATGCAGCAGGTTCTAACTTACCATCCTTTTCACTAGTATTTTGCTTTATTAAAAGTTGGTATCATATCTATTCTTCAGGTTGTCTCTTTACATGAATTTGGAAATTCCTCAAGAGTCAAACCTATATACCTCATATAAATGCAGCTAGAGTGAATTCACCCTTTTGCTAGTAAATAAACGAGATGGCTTGTCAGCGAACATCTCTAAGGTCATCTTCATTTTATTTCTCAACATCTTCTTCAGAGAATGTCAATGGTGTTTCTAATGCTAAAGCAGGATTAATTTCCTTAGTCAAAATTGGAGCGATCCATGTAGCAGGAAGATCTTGTATTGCCAGGGATTCTTCTGTGTTATCAACACATAACTAAAGTGATAGATATGTCTGTACTTTGTACAATGTCAGGATTTATTGAGTGATAATAAATACCAACATCTGTCTCAGTTTTACTGGCAGGAATTATTCTGTTTAGACATAATTTACTTTAAAAATATGCCAACAGCTGCTGGGCAGTGGTGGCACATGCCTTTGATCCCAGCACTGGGGAGGCAGAGAATGGATGATCTCTGTGAGTTTAAGGTCACCCTAGTCTACAGAATGAGTTCTAGGACTGGCTCCATAGTTATTGAGAAACTGTGTCCAAGAAAAAAATGCAAATTGCAAAAAGAGATTTTAAAAAGCCTTATCTTTTGTTACTATGTAACAGAATTTTGCTAAATGTATGTGAAACTCATTATCTACTGATTGGGAGGAGGGCAGAAGATTACCTCTGATTCCCTGGGCTTGGGGAACTTGTCAGCAGAAATATGGGTGCTGCAAATTAAACACAAGCTCTCTTGGAGAGTGGTTTGAACAGATGAAAAAAAATCTCCAGAGCAATGGCAGGTTGATTAAGGCCAATATTAATTACCAGCCTCCACAAGAGCAAAACATGTTTTGAAAGCCTCTATCACCTTGAGAAGATGTTGTGGACTAAACGATTATTTCCACAAGTGGAGGGTTGAGGTGAAGAGGCCAGAGATATGTAATATTTTCAGTTGATAAGGGGAGTTCTCTTGTCATTTGGTGACATGACACACAACTACGCAAAAATGATATGTGAACCGTGTCCTACAATTATTTTGGTTTTACGTAGAAATAAGTGACAGCATATAGAAAAACACAGTATACAGACAGAGATGTCAAATGAATTATTGACAATTTAGGCAACTTGTGAGGAATTCTAAATCTCTCTCCTTGTCCATTACTTATTGACAACATGAAAATGAGTTATGATATATATATAGATTTAGCTGTCAGCCCATTTTATAGGGATGTTGAAGTTTCTTTTTATCATAATGAGCAATTTTACAGTCTAAAATAAGCACCATTTTACACATAACACAAAATTGCTAAATTAACAGAGACCCCCCACCCCCACACACTCGGTAATTGAAGATGAATTCTGTAGCACTGAAGCAAATATCTCCTATTAAACTTTTCTCTACCTTTTCTGTTAGAGATGCACTGGTAGAATTATAAAAGAAGAGTAGAATTCAAAGGAATTTGTGTTAGACATTCACACTGTGTTTAAGAAATCACATCTAAATTAACGCTTAAAAAGCTGAAAAACTTGCTGAAAATTTAATGCAACAATTTCATATTATACATAGAAAGCCGACTAACACATAAATGACTTCTCTGTCCCCAGAATTAACGCTGAATGCTTCATTTTGTTATTTATAAAACCAAAATTTCTTTAGGACGCATTTGTAATTCTGTATCTAAAGAAAAAAGCTTAAGGAAACAAAGGAAAAGTTGTAAAAATCCGTATAATTGCAAATTTATGATTACGACAACGAATTCCTAGATTTGAAAGCACAAGAAATGCGTTCACTGCGACTTTCCGCAGAGAAAATTAACTACGGTTTTGTTGCTTCTGAGGCGCTAGGGGCAGTTGCAAACCGAAAAGAACTATGGTCCTTGTAGTTTTTCACGGTTCCTTTTTCTCATAGGCTGGTCCGCAGCCTGGATCCGTGATGCAATTCCTGTCGCCCTTCTTCCCAGGCTGCCTGATTCTGCGTTAGACTTTTAGGGGCGGGGGAGCGTGTGAAAGGGAAAGGCTGTGGTCAACTTTAATGCGGGTCACCCCTCTCCCCCATCGATAAAGTGTAGGAAGCATGTTTGGCGATTTGCTACTTTTCTATGGCTAGTCATCAGAACAGTCTAAAAGCAAAATTTAAACATATGCGCCACAACTAAGCATAACGGCTACCGTAAAGCACCCTTTCAAGAAGTATTTCATCCAGAAGCAATTAAATAACTGTTGGAGTAAATAATTGATAGATAAAGTGTAATACCGATAATATTTTTTTTAAAAAAATTAAAGCAGACTTATTTTTCATACCCTTTCCAGTTCCCTCTCCCTCCTTTTCTTCCCCACACTCCTCCCCTTGCCTTCACTCTTCAGAGAGGGTACAGCTTCCCATGGAGAGTCAACAAAATCTCCCAAATCACCAAGATCCTCCTCCCCTGTACCTATGCTGAGCAAGGTAACCCTCCATAAGGAATGGGCTCCAAAGAGCCAGTACATGCACTAGAACACCAGAAATTTTAATGATGTTTACTTTTTTTTGAAAATTTAAATCAGTATTGAGACTATAAGTACTTTCTAAACAATTATTTTAGTATTTCCCCATACTGCACCCTTTAGCAAACACTACAGCATGATTTAAATGTATTGTAAACTATACATTCTACGTAGTCCGTGCAGAAAATAAAAGTAATCATATAAAGAAAAAAAGCACTAATTCCTTTATAATGTTAGGTATAGTTATGTTTTCATTTAAGCTAGGCCACTGGACTACTCCTGATCTATACTTCCAAACCAATGTATATTCTAAAGTTTTAATTTGGATGAGAAAACCCTAATTTTATATTGTTGAATAGTAACTACATGAATCAGAAGTATTGAGTTTTTTTCATAAATTATTTTACATAAACATTTGCCTTTATTCCCCAAGACAACACAGAAATAGGTAGATTTTGTATGTTTGCATGTGGTGTGTGTGTGTGTGTGTGTGTGTGTGTGTGTGTGTGTGTGTGTGCATGCACACATAAAAGAAAGAACGGTATGATCGGTGATTTCTAAAAAGTTCAGCTTTTATATTTATCCTGTTTCTAGGGATTTAAGACAGGTCATTTCTGTATTTGGCAAGTTCCATACCTCTGTGCTACAGTCCTCTGCATTCAGATGGATTATCATGACTTTGGTATTATTCTATAATTTTACTGATTTTTAAAACCCTAGTATTCACCTTCAGTATTTATTATACAAAATTTTGAAAGGTAAATTCTCAGTGGCACCTGATAATGCAGGACTACAATCTTAGGTAACTTGGGAGCTGGGGAAAATTAGGTCACAACTTCTACACCTATGCGCCACAAAGCAACATCAAAGCTATTGACTACAAGTTGGTGAAAGTGTGTGTGCAACAAGAGAAGGATTCAAAGGCACAAGTGACAAATGATTTTCAGATATGTGTGTCATGTCAGAAGCTGGTAAAATAGCATGGGAGTCTGTTAAAGGGATGAAGGAAAGGGAAGGAAGACTATAGAAAACAGTGGTGTACAGGGATGTGACAGATTAATGGTACAGACTGGGAAACCTGGTGAGGGGAATGAAGGTCAAGGGAGAGGAGTGAATATGAGGAAGGAAAAACACTGAAGTCATTTGAAAACATCCTATGGAAAGATACTGTGTAACAATGTCTTGTTATCTATGTTTTTTTAAAAATCCTTTTTGTTTGTTCCAAGTGTGCATTTTATAAACAGTACTGCACTGTACAGGTATGACTCTATGATTGCTTCTGTGAGCAGAGTTATAGATTGAGGAGTATTGTGCTCTTAGTAAAACAGAACTTTTGAGAGTGGTATGGTGGAAAAGTTATTGGACTCTTTTAACTAAATAATAAAATATAAGTTTCAGGATATATCAATGAGCTTGTGAAATTCAAAAGATATATGACTATATGTCATTATGTATTTTTTTCTCATTAAATCTCGGTTTTGTGGTGATCTGTTATGAATTCTATAGATGTTTGATCTCGAAAGTTCTACAATTCGTGCCAAATATGTGCCCATGAATTCAGAGTAAAAACTTTCGACTGAAAGGGATGATTGTTCAGAATTTTAGGGATGTGCAGATTTTCAATGCCTCTTAACACAAACATATTTACAATTTATCATGAACAATTTTAGTATGCTAAATTGCTTCTCTGATGCTGCAACAAAGATATTTAAAAAGTGTCCTGATTCATAACTTTGATTATTGGATTAGTATGTGTAGTCAGTATAAGAGCTTCCACATTTGAACTTGGGGTTTTTCTATGCCATGCTATGTAGAAGAAGTTCCGTAAGAAAATATCTCCAGTCCCTTTGAAGTGAAGTTCATAATTTTCTGTCAACTAACTAAAGTTGTCACAGTTAGAGTAAAGACACATTATAGAAATGTAAGGATAGAAAATGAATAATAGAATAGTACAGTTAAGCAATAAAATAAATAATATATCAAATTTTTAAATGTAATATAACAGAAGTAAAAAACACTAATACTGAAGTTCAAGAATGCAAAATCATGACTTTTTGCAACACTGTTTGTAAGTAAATATGAGAGGAAAAAAGTTATTTTAGAAACAGAATTGTATATATTGTAGAAAATGAATAGCCTACCTGCAGTTAATACAAAGTTATGGAGCAAAAAGCTCAACAGCACTATTTAAGTTAATCTGACCATTTTTATAGTGGGATATAGGTTAAAACACTGTAAAGCAATCCCCATGGGAGTAAATTTTCAGGGTTTGCTTAAGGAGGAAGAGATTGTCCAGCCTGCAAAACAAAAGAAACCTAGGGACTTCTCAGTCTTTCTTGTATTTAGAGGCAGTCAGGATCTACCTGCTGTGCTTTTACCATTCAGAGGTCATCCCCATAGAGCAGATCCAGTTTTCTATTCATTCCGAAATTCAGCACATTTCTTCCTGGTCATTTGGTAGTGCTAATGGTCAACACTGTGAATGGCATCTGCATCTAGGGCTGTCAGAAGCAGTGCCCTCTTCTTGGAGTCTGAGACAAATAGCCAATCTCACACATCATGGATGGTGCAAGGAGTACCAAGCTACAAAGCTCCAGCTAATGAAACTCTGTTTGTTATATGAATTGTAATGTAACTCATGTGAGAAGGATGTGGAAGAAAATGCACCCATACAGAAATAAGAATAAATATCACATACATAATGGTCAGATGAATTAGCTATACATTCGAGGCTGCACTATGTCTGTGCCATGGCAAAATGTTTCTCTTGACCCATTTTTTTTTTCATTCAGGCAGCCTTGAAGGACTCACATGGATCTTTAACCATTGTACTGATTTGTGTGTGGTGTGACCACTAATAGGGTCCTGCGTAAGCACTCCTTGTGTCTCTGCATGGGAACGTAGAATAGATAAACCCTGTAGAAATCAGACAGTAAGTTTTGGTTTTGTGATGAATCTTTAAATCCTTGAGAAAAGAGCAAAAATCATTTTATATTGTTGGGTCGCTCTGCATTCATTTTAGAAGTTTTTCTAAGTTTCCATCTACCTTCCCGTTTCTTGAACGCTAGATGGCGCTCTGAGCACACAGATCATTACTGCCACGAGTAGAGCTTGGCAGGTGGTTTTAAGGGCAAGATTCAAATCTGTGTTTATGATGACTTGTCACGTTCCAGTATTATTTAAATGGCATCTGTGAGGCCTAAAAAGGCTACTGCCCATTTTCTTTTACTCTAGGCTCTCCTTCCCTACCTCCATTTTTTTCCTGCTTTTTCTATCTAAATTCTGATCCACAACTTGATGAATTCCCTTTCCCCATTTATCAACTATATTGGATCTTTAAATTCTTATGTAAAAGTATATCATTAATAAGTTTGACTTAATTTTTGACGATAAAACCACAAAGTTATATTGCATTTATTTATTTTTTATCTTTTTATTGCTTTATAAATAATACCTTTCAAATTTTTCACTTCCTCCTCTCCTCCCATTATATATTGCCAGGAAATAAAATTGCTTAGTGTCTCCATGTGATGTATGTCCAACATATTTTGATGTTCTCTTGTTATTGTTTCTCTCTGAATACTAATCTTTTCATTGTCTTCCCTACATCTCATTACCATGGATTTCACCTACTTAACTTTGGTTTTCATTAATAAATTGCTTCATCTAATGACTCATTAGTGACCATTCAAATGCTGCCTTTCTTTAAAGAAAAGGTCACATCCTCATTCATCAGGGATTTGCACATCAGAACCACTATGAGATTTCATCCTCCTTGAATCAGAATGGCCAAGAATAATTAGAAAATTGGCAACACAATGTGGTGAGGATATGGAAGAGGATGAATCCTCGTTTGTTTTCTGGGAGAAATGCAAACTTACATAGCCACTTTGAAGTCGGTGATGGTGGACGCTGGAGAGCTGGGAATATATCTACTTTATTATCTTTGTGCAACACTCTTTGTCAAATACCAGAAAAGCCCTATATCCTATTGCATAGACAGCTGTTTCTATCATTTTGATTAGAAATAGGAAACATCCTAGATGCCCGCAAATGGGTAATGAATAAGCAGTACATTTACACAATAGAATATAACTCACATTTCAAAAAAAAAGCATGAAATAGTGGTACTCATATTTAAATTGATGCAATTAGAAAAGTGTCATCCTTAGTGGGTTACCCAGTACCCAAGCACACATATAATATGAAATGTCTTAAATTTATCCAAATTTAGTACTCATTCAAAGGCATAAAAGAATCCTAAAATCCATAGATGTAAGGTGGGAAGAAAGACACTCCTGGTTGTCAGGCATGGCTCGAAATGATTTTTGTCTAGTCAGTCATCTCACTAGTGCCCCAAAGTATTTTTTTTTCACAGACCTTCTGGGTTTGTTCTAAAAAATAGCCACAAGTTAGGCATAAATACTACCATTGGTCTACATTCTTATGTTGAAAATTCATTTGAGCTTGAACCGCGGACCTTCAGCACAGTCTGCATAAATGCTACCATTGAGCTACACAAGTGAGACTTAAGGGTTTTGAAATAGTAATAATCATTCACTCTTATTTGTACTGTCCTATTGATGAGCCCTCTACTGTGAACTGATTCTTGTTATTTTTTACATCACTGATACTAAGAAAAATTAAGGTCTTTTTCTTTTGTTCATTTTCTTTATGATTTAAACTTAATTATTTTGTTAATTTTAATACAAAGTCTTAAAACTGCAGTTTAGTTTGAATTCTAATTTATGTAATCCAGTGTTGCCTAACATATTGTTCCTCCCAGTTCAGCTGTCCCAGGTTTGGATTACAAATAAGAGCCCCCATGGTAACTTCCATCCACTTTTCCTTGTTTGCAGAATTCAGCCTTGAAGACAAAATTATCATGAAACTCACAGGTAAATGAAAGTTAGTACAAAAAAAAATCCTACTGAATGAGGTAACCCAGAGCCCAAAAGACAGATATGATATGTATTGGACTATATGTGAATATTCCTAATGAATTCACTGATAACTCTCTTAGTTAGGTTGTCTATGCAATAAAGAGACACTATCACTGCAGCAACTCATATCCGAAGATATTTAATAGGGATGTCTCACTTACAGTTCAGAAGTTCAATCCATTATCATAATGGTAGCACATGGATGCCTAAAGGCATCCAAGGTCCTGGAGTAGGAGTAGTAGCTGAGAGTCTTGCATCTTACAGGCAGCAGGAAGTGATTTGTGACACTGGCAATATCTGGAGCATATAAGGGAACCCAAAGCCTCCTCCACAGTGACAGCCTTACTCCAACATAATCATAACTATTCCAGCAAAGGCACATCTCTAAATAGTTCCACACCCATTGGAGATAATTTTCTTTCAAACTACCATATTCTACTTCCTGGCCTGTAAAGGCTTGTAGCCATATCATAATGAAAATATGTATTCAGTCCAATTTCAAAGTCCCCATATTCTATCACAATTTCAATAATTTTGAAAGTTTCAAGTTTAGACTTTCTTCTGAGATTCATGCGGGAGGTGGTATTTCCCTCTGTATGCTGTGAATATGTTTTATTACCATTGATTAACAAAGAAGCTGCTTTGGCCAATGGCAGGGACGAGTATAAAAAGGAGGGAAATTCAAGTAGAGATAGAGGAGGAAAGAAGACAGAACCAGGCAGTTACTTGTTAACAGCATGAACCAACTACATCCCAGAGTTGGGGTTGTAAGCACAGCCCTGAGAGGTGGTGATAAATGGACCATTGCCTTGTTGAAAAGTCAAGCAGGGTGGAGCAAACAAAGAGGCCAGACATCCTTTACAATTTAGAGCTGTGATCCTAAAAAGCTTGCATACATGCAGTATTCAGAAAAAAATAAACCTCTAGATGGGTCGTAATGTGTTTTAAAAAGTGTATGCAGGCTAAGAAAAAAAAAATGGTATAGGAAGTTACAGAAGGACCAAACAAAGACTCTATAGAGACAGTGAAAGTAATATTTAAAAAGCCCTGTAAATATAGAAAATACACAGAGAGTCTGGATTATGTATATTATTGTGTTTTTTAGAATTTTTGATTCATGAGCTAACTGCAGATAGACATTTGATTGTGGGGGCTGTGAAGTTAACCCAACATAAAGATATCTTGACTTCAAAATTTGAGTCTACGGAAATGTTTGTTTGGAAAAAAAATGGTTCTGTTTTATTTCCACAGAGGGTGGGAACCTGTGGATTCCTCCTTGGATTCCTTGACATTATGCTGTATGAAGAGGACATGCAGTATCCACAGAAAAGTAACTACTGTGCTTTCCTAAACACGGGATGATCCTCTGGGGTTCCCGCTTCATGGAAGAAACTCCCAGGCATTCTGCAGGACACTGAAGAAAGTGACTGACAAACTGCCAATATAGGCACAACAGTATTTCAAATTTCCAGCTTCATAAAAAAGTCTGCCAGATACAATGTTCCGATAGGCTGATGACAGATGCCCCAATCTTACAAAAGAACTTTGTGTGCCTATCTAGACAATGGGATGCTTCTATCAATTATAGAGAGCTGGAAATTGTTTATAAAGGATTTCCTGTTTACTTAGGTAAGATTATATCCTTCTGGGGTCTTTGAGGAAGTTGAAAAATTTGTAGTTATAGTTTTTCTTAGTCATGGCAAAACATATATTAGATATAAAAGTTTAGAATCACAAAGAAATTTTGTAACTGTAATTCTTTCTTGATGCCTCTTTTGTTATGTGTAATTTTATTATGTTAAAATTAAAACCTGACTTTTCATTTAGTCAGAAAAAGAGATATAATGTGGTACTCTCCTCTGTAAGCTCTGAATATGTTTTGTTAAGTGGTTAAAAGAAGAATTTATTTATCTATGGCAGGGCAGAGTATATGAAGGTGGGTAATCTTAACAGAGATAGAGGAGAAAAGAAGTCAGAGTCAGGCAGACACTGTGAAAGGTGAAAGATGCCAGAACCTTACCGGTAAACAACTAGCCAAATGATAAAATGTAAAATAACAGGAATGGGTTATTTTTAAGATTTCAGAGCAAGCTAGCAAAATGTGTAAGCCATTGGCCAAACAGTGTTGTAATTAATACAGTTTCTGTATGATTATTTGGGTCTGGGTGGCTGGAAAATAAAGTACAGTTTCAGTTTTCACATACAATTTCTTAACTGAAATTCTCTGTAAACTTAAATCCAAAACATATAACATACTTTCAACATATAATGGCAAAAAATATACATAAAAATTACAAATTTTAGAGAAGGAAGCATAATGAGGAAATACTGAACCAAAGTAAGATTGAAAACCAATTGGGCAGACTTCAAACTCTGTGTGTCTATGGCCAATGTCAAATCTTCAGATTTTTAACTCCTTTAATCTTTTTGGCTACAACACCCTTCTTTCCTTTGGCTGGTTCCATTTACTGTTAGTATCTCTCCTCAGTCAGCATCATGTGACTCTGGCATCTCTAGCATCTTAGGGTCTGTAAAACAGTCAAAGTTTTATCTTTACAGCTTCACAAAATGGTTTCTCTAGGCCTTGATTCAGTGACACCCCTGACACATGCCTGGCCTCGGCAGTTTTCTGAGGCATGGAGGCAAATTCTATACTCCCTTTTGTTGTTAGAGGCCACTTGTTTGTTCACGGCTGCTCAGCCCTGAAATAATCACACAGAAACAATAAAATTTGCAATACTGTTTGGCCAATAGCTTAAGCATATTTCTGGCTAACTCCTCCTTCCCCTGTGTGTCTTTGTGCTCCTGTAAACATACATGTAGAGGTATTAATTTATAACAGCAGCTTTGTACGCCTCCAGGACTGGAGTTACATGTAATTAAGATATTCCTGACATGGGAGCTGGGAGCTGGACTCCAGCCCTCTTGCAGAGCATTAATCTCTGTTATTAAAATCTCTGTTATTTGCTTATTACCTATAACCTGAACATTAAGTATGTGTTTGTGATTCTTGCTTGGTGGTGTTCTTGTTTTTTGTAGTTCTACTTTTGTGGGTGTTATTACCGTTTCTTCTTCTTGGTTCTTATTATGTATACTTTTGTATTAGGTTTAGAACCTTCTTAATTAGACAAAAGGGGAACATGTTGTGTGATTCATCTCACCAATTATTTCGGGGTACCAGCCTCAGGGCACGGCTTCTTAGTGATCACTTATGGTCAAGAAGAGGCAGCTCTCTCACTCTCTTGTATAGTGCTCAGAGATCACATCACTTCATTCATTGGGATGAAGGGAAGACCATAGAAGCTCTCTCCTTTGTTGTTATTCATAAGTGTTCCATAATGAATTCTTATGACACTCTTGTTTTGGCTCATGTGGATTCACTTAACGTCACATACATTTAACAGTTGAATCATCTCTCCAACTCTGCTATTCAATTTTATGTTTTGGTAAGTTACATCTCTACTGAACATACAAATAGACAAATGAACAAAAATCTAACTAAACTAATGATTTTATGCATGCATTCCATTTTATAATAAATGTAACTATGTTATTGACATAATAACATCCTTGTCTGCAGGCAAAAGTCTACATGGGAAAAGGAAATCCATTTTGAGTTACCAAACATACTTTGAAATTTGAAAATCTACTATGTGAACTAAAACATCATCAAAGAGAAAGATACAGAAAAGTAAAAATATGACTTTGAAAGGAAATTTATACTTTCCTTAACTAATTTTGGATACAACAAACATACATAAGGTATTCTTTTTTGAATTAAGCTCCCCAACAAGGTTTACCTATCCTATTTGAAGAAAGAAGAACCAGGGAATCTTCCATTGCTGATAGGTAGGGTGAACAAAGCCCTAGCCTTTGCTTCATTCATCTCCCCTCCTCCACCCAATATTTGCAGGGAGAAAGCCTCTAAGAACCTCATTAAGTGTGCTTGTGGAAATAGGGAAGAAGTGAGAAAGCACAGCTACTGTAGCAGCCAAGTGAAGAACAGCTGCCATTCCCCTAGACAGCTCTTTGGTTATTTAGTAGGTTATGGATGCTTGCTGTAATTAGGAGAATATAGGAATACAGGGTAAAAAGACAACTGTCAATTTCAGATATTTTTCATTAGCATTAATTTTGTTATAGTGAGAGAAATTTAACTTAACTTTGTTACACTATATATATATATTCTTGTTTAAAGAATTTTTATATATTGATAAAATATTAAGGCCAGTTTTGTTATACTATATGTACATTTCTGCTCTTCCTTAAGGTATTATTATGTTTATACAACTCATTGAAAAGTGAAATTGTATAGTTAAGATATACAAGTTAATAGTCATCTATAATAGTTCAAACTGTAAGTCAAGTTAGTTAAATTTTCAAGGTAATACAGAAGTATGGTTGGGATGCATAGATAACCTTCATACACTTAAAAGATCTACAGAATATGGCATTTAAAATGTTTTGAAAATTTAAACTTTTCCATAGTGTGACATGCCTGCTGCTGGCCACACCAAGTACTTGAAGAGGGTAATGTGCATCAAAGAATCTCCTTAGAGAGTTTTCTTTTTGTATGGCAAGGCTAATCATTTGGGCAAGAAATTGCTTTTGTTTGGACTTCTTGACTGTATGCTGTATAGACAGGACATGCAGGACTCACAGAAAAATTCCTGATAAACTTCAACAAAACAAGAGAAGATGGTCCTTTAGGATTCACAGATGAAACTTCCAGACACTCTGTAGGACACAAAGGAAAGTGACTGATAAACTGTTAGTATAGGCAGAACTGACTATCAAATTTCCTGTTTCATTGAAAAGTCTGCCAAATACTAAGGGCCTGTAGGCTGAAGATGGATGCTCCAAGGTTTCAAGAACTTGTCTGTCATTTCTTCATTTTTGGAAGCTGCTTACATTGTACTTCCCAGTTACTCTGGTAATATTAAATCTTTTTAGGTTTTTTGATGGAGTTGAAGACTAGGTGTAATTATAGTTTTCCTTAGTTATGATAAAAGACAAATTAGATATGAAACTTTAGACAAGATTAAAATACAAGATAGATTATTTCCTTTAATTTTATTCAATACACATATTTTAATATTAATCTATTAATATTAATATTTCTTGCTTGATGACTGTTTTATTATATGTAATTTTACTGTTACTGTTAAAACCTTCCTTTTTAATTGAACAGAAAATGGAGATAATGTATGATGGCCCTCTTTATGCTGTAAATACATTTTATTACCATTGGTTAGTAAAGGAGCTGCTTTGGCTTATGGAAGGGTAGAATGTAGCTAGGCAGGAAATCCAAACTGAAAGAAAGGTGGCAAGAAGGTGGAGTCTGAAGAGACACCACAGGCATTGAAGAAGTAAGATGTGAGATAACAAGCCTTGTGGTAAAATATAGAATAGGCATGGGTTTCTTTCAGTTATAAGAGCTAGTTAATAGTAAACCTGAGCTAATAGGCCAAGCAGTATGTAATTAATATTAAGACTCAGATGATTACCTGAGAACTGCTGGGCAGAAGAAAAACCTCCAGGTATATATTGTAGTTCATGGAGGTAGTAGGCCTTTGAAAACAGCTAAAGAAATACATGCATTTTAATATAAAATGCAATTTTGACTGTACAAGTAGTAAGTAATCACGATATATATATATATATATATATACACATGCACACATACATATATATATGTGTGTATGTTGTCAATGCTCTACATATATGTTTTGGTGGGTTTTTTTGTGTATATATATATACATATACACATATATGTATATATATGTATGTATGTTGTCAATGCTCTACATATATGTTTTTGGTGGTTTTTTTTTGTGTGTGTATTTTGACTCAGGGCTTTTCTGGGCAGCCTTGGTAGGCCTGTGTAAGGACCATGAGACCAAATTCTGCCCCTACTCAGGGCCCCAAAGGTGAAACACCTCTTAGGGGTAAAGGAGGGGATAAAAGATTTCTAAAGCATCTTCATGCACAATATGAGGTTCATGCTCTTCATTTTATGTGGTATGAATTGGTATTTTCTCTTCTGCCTCTAAGCTAATTTTTCTGTTCTAAAATTGTCTATAATTTCTTATGTCTAAATCTCCACCTTAATTCTAATTCTAATTCCAATCATCTGGTTTTGTTTCCTTCTTCTTCCTCTTTATTTTCCTACATTCTTATATTCATTTTCCTACATTCTTGTTTTCCCTACATTCTTATCTTTTCACATTTCTGCTAATTTCTACCAGCTTCTCCCTCCAGTTACTACCTCTCTAGTCTCATCTCACTAAAAATCTCTCTTCCCTAAGAGTCTTGAGCAAAAGAAGAAATTATAAGAATAACTCCCATTGTTCAGAAGTACATTCCTAGGCTAAGCAATAATGGCAGATACATTACTATGGCAACATAAGGGTCCAAGGTTTCTGAAGTGAAACTGTGACAAAAGGCATGGGGAATAGTGAAAGAAGCTTGGAGTCATTGTTCTTTATTTAGGAGAATGCAAGCAAAAAATAGGCATAGTTTAAGGTTATTGTGAGGTTAGCTTGGGACAGCACCTTTGTCTCTGCTTGCTGAGTGAATCCAGGATGCTTTTGTTCTCTATCTCTCTGAGAGCTATGGCTCAACAACTTCAGACATGTCATAATTCTTATCCTTAGGCATCTGTGAATGTCTCAATAGAGGTCTCTTTGCTGGGACACTTAACTCATCTGTATAATGAAGAGTACTTGTGCTGATCTAGTTGAATGGTTAGTTAACATGGATATTTAGAAACATCCTAGACATGTGGAATTAAGGACTTTTCTTGGGCAGCAGAGGAGAGGGTGCCTGAACCGGCCTTGTCCTGTAGCCACACTGATGAATATCTTACATATCACCATAGAACCTTCATCTGGCAATGGATGGAGATAGAGACAGAGACCCACATTGGAGCACTGGACTTAGCTTCCAAGGTCCAAATGAGGAGCAGAAGGAGGGAGAACATGAGCAAGGAAGTCAGGATCATGAGGGGTGCGTCCACCCACTGAGACGGTGGGACTGATCTAATGGGAGCTCACCAAGTCAAGCTGGACTGGCAGTGATGGAGCATGTGATCAAAATGGACACTCTGAATGTGGCTGGCGATGAAGGCTGACTGAGTAGCCAAGGACAATGGCACTGGGTTTTTATTCTGCTGCATGGACTGACTTTGTGGGAGCCTGGTTTGTCTGTATGCTCACCTTTATAGACCTGGATGGAGGGGGGGAGGACCTTGGACTTCCCATGGGGCAGGGAACCCTGACTGCTCTTAGGACTAGAGAGGTAGAGGGAGGTGGGGACGGGGAGGGAAATGGGAGACGGGGAGGAGGTGGAAATTTTTAACAAATAAATAAATAAATAAAATAATACAGGATAACTATCTGGGAACGTAAATAATTGTGTACTTACTGGTTTTTCATTCTTTTTTATGGAAGTCTAATATGTTTATCCTCAGTTTCACCAAAATCCCTCCTTTTCACTACACATAATTCTAGTTTTCATATGATACTCATTTTACTGATGTCTCTTGGAATTTTCCTTGGCTCTGAATATTGGAGTCTTCTTCCTCTTTTCACTTACATAATTTCTTCTTCATACCCTCTATTTATTGAAACTTTGAAAAATAATCTGATTCTGTAACAGGGTCGCATCAAATATGTAATAATCCTTTGGCTTCTATCCCTTGAATGAAGGGAGCACAGGTGTGAATCAATATCAACAGAATGCTCTGCCTTGACTCCATTTTTAAGCGTGCCTTTGACATTAATCATTACTTATTTTACAATTAAATATTTTATTATCAATACCAGGCATGGTAGCACATGCCTTTAATTCCAACACTTGAGAGACATATGCAGATAATCCATTTTGAGTTCAACTCTAGCCTGCTCTGCATAGTAGATTTAAGTTCAGTCAGAATTACATATCGAGACCCTGTCTCAATAGCAACAACAACAATAAGTAAGTAAGTAAGTAAATAAATAAATAAATAAAGTTAAAATAGTAATACCAAAATATTATTTCTGATCCCTCTGTACCACGGGTGGCATGCATCAGGAGACTGGAGCAGCAGCTTATCTCAACCTTACATCTCAACCACAGAGAGAAAGTAGAGAAGGCTAACTTGAAATATCATCACCCTTTTAAAATATGGAAGTCTATCCCTGGGGATATTGTTTATCCAGCAATGTCACATACCCTATTCTTTAGACAGTCACCTTCTAGTATCAAGTATTTGAATACAAGAGATTAATGGGGGGCAGCTCGTATAAACCACCACATTCCCCTCCTTGGCTCTCTTAGTCTCAGAGCCATATCATAGTTTAAAACATTTTATGTAACTTTCAAAGTCTCCATAATCTTTTATAGCTTGAATACTGTTTAAAAAGTCAAAGTGTCTTCTGAGACTCACGGAAATATTTTAAATGGAATAATAACTAAAATCAAAAGCAAATTATATATTTTCAACATATGATGACACAGATGATATATTACCTTTACTTTGAAGGGGTCTCAGTGTGGCCTGAAAAATGCCGAGAATGCTCTTGAGCTTCATATTCTTCTTTCTCTACTTCTTGAGTACTGTGGTCCTTTGTGTGTCTAATCTTACATGTGTTTGTGTTTATGGTCAAAAGAAATCTGTACATGCTACACAAGTTCTTGACAAAGACTTTAATGACAAACATATCTATCATATATTTTATTGTAAAATTTACTTTTGATAACAACCCTGGTAACTTGATTCAGCAGAACTCTCCTCAACTTGATATAAGATTAGATATCTCTTCCTCCTCAATTTCCCACGGTGAACTACTTTTAGTCTGACTTCCTTAGTGGCTAATATCTTTCCATTCATTGAAACCCCTAACCTGGTCCTTGGTATAATTTACCTCTTCCCTATTTAAGGCTAAACAATCTCTCCATGTGAATGTTTCTGCTGTTGTGATGCTTGCCTATCTTTCATTGTCACTATCTTTGAATGTTCCAGAAAGGAAATATTTGGTTCTAGGTAGCCATGCTCTCCCTGACAGGAGCTTTGACATGAAGTACATGATCATCTTTTGATGTTACATATGCTTTACATAGAGTAAATAAATTATGCCTTGATCTACCTTTCTGCAACATACTGTACAAATTCTGACATGCAGATGCCCAAGACTGAATAATTTTCAATGACTACCTAGAAAGTGACACACCAAAAATTGAGAAAAAAATAATAACTCTTTAACAGTGCATTATGGGAAGGCGATAGGATTCTTTAAGATCAATTATGTTCCAGTGAATATTGAAATCCACCATGTTGAATTTTCCATACACTTTTGTACCCCAATACAATGGGAGAAAGAAGAGAAAAGACTGATTTAACATGATACAAAGGACAACTAGAAGGTGCTTCAAAACTTTGAGACATTGAGTCATTAGTACTCTGTTATTTAGGCAGTGAACCCACACTAGAACAAGTATCCTGAAGGCAGTCACTCCCATGTTCAAACATTCTATTTCAAAAGAAGGAGCAGAAGTATGCTTGAATATCCCAAGAATTGGCTAGGGTGGAGTAGATCTACCTTTAAGGGCCATCTTAACGCCAAAAATCACCAAGTAACTTCACCCTAGGTCAGGATGTGTAGCACAGATGTTGTCAACAACACTGAACAAGCTAAAACTCACTGACCTTCAGACAAGGTGGAAATAGGCTCACATTTTTGGCCTCCACAGCCTGGGAATCTTGCTCTGTTCTGAAGGGAAATAGAGGAGGAGTGGATCTAGGCGAGATGCAGATGCCTGTGCGTCTGTGACAAGTGGAAACTGGGGAAATTGTAAAAAGGATGTATTGAAAACTAAAAAGAATAAAAAAATTTCAGAAAAAAAAAGAAAAAGAGAAAAGGGGATTTAAATGGAATTACCACCTAAAGGATAAAATGTCCCAACTGGATATCACAGTATAGCAAAATTAGTCCTAGATCAAGGTATGGTTTGCCTTTATTAGTTGTTATTGTTCGATAATAAAATTCCAAAGAGTTACAGATGGCTTTTTCATTGCTTGTTTTTACCCTTTACTCTTCATTAAAAAACCTAGTGCTGAACATATCACACTTGAGTCGTAAAGCATGGAAAAACAATCTGGTTCCTAACTGGAAACTTCGTTTTTATTGGCTGACATTCATACTGCTAAAAGATGCTATGTATGCTACCAGAAGAGAAAATAAATCATGGGTCTAACATAACATGAACTTTGTAAGTTACAATGTTGACTTCAATGGTAACATGTTCCATGCTGTAAAACCGGCATGAACTTAAAGAGAATTATAAGGGACTATCTTACTTAAGATATCCTTTCAAGGATGAAATTTATATACAACAAAATTTCTGGACCTACTGATATTCTGTGATAAAGAGACACACACATTGTGCATTGTAATTGTTAATAAAACAATTAATGCATTGTTTTAACCAGAAATTAGTGTCCTTTCCAAACCTCAACATTGAAATGTTTTTTCTAGTAAATGGGACCTGACAAGTAGTCCCAGAGCTGATCACAGTGCAGAGAATAAGGGATTGCTGAGTGCTGAGGCCTAAATGGGAACTCTGTTTTACAGGCCAATCTCCAAGGCTCTGGGATCATTATGGAAGAGAGAGAATAGTAAGGTCAAACAAACAAACAAACATATAAAATCTAGAGGCAATGAATGACAAAAAGCAAAACAATGCCTTGTGGACACAACAAGACACTTGTACATATGCAATTTTGACTATTATGTTAATGTTCACAGGTTCTTTTTAACTTCTAGCCAGACAAAATTCCAGCATCTAGGAAGAGATGATCACCAAGTACCACCAGATACCAAGAGGCCATTGGTAATTGATAACTCCCAGGATAACAATGGGGTGGAATGTGGCACTCACAATGTACTTGGCCCCTATAATCTCATAGAGGTGGAACTCTTAGGAGACTTGTCATTGTTGGAGTAGGAGGAATGTTGTTAGAGGATGGCTGTCACTGTGTATGTGGGCTTTGAGGTCTCACATATGTTGCCATACCGCCCAGTGTCTGAGACCACTTTCTGTCGCCTGTAAGTCAAGAGGCAAGACATGTGGCTACTTCTCCAGCATCAGTGTCTCTGCACAATATCAAGACACTAGATGATGATAATAGACCAAACCTCTGAAAATGAAAGCCACCCCAATAAAGGGTTTCTCCTTTATGAGGGTTTCAGTGGTCGTGGCGTCTCTTCACAGAAATAGAAAACCTTACTAAGACACAATCTTTCCAGTTTCAAGTTAGTTCGTTTGTTGCATACCTTTACTTAATTTGCTATTATTTATTGAGGAAATTTGCTTTTATAGAAATCAGAAATGTAAGCCTGCATATTTATCTTTTTGATATATGTTTATCTGTTTTGTAATTAAAGTAATCCAGGCTTTAGATATGTAGTGCACCTATCATTCAGTGAATAATTTAATAAGCATTGGTATTTTGGGGGTATAAACTTGACTGTGTCTGGAATTACTAGAACTTAATGATGAAATACACCTTTGAGGTGACTTTTCCTCAGTTGACTCATTTGAAGCTTTGAGAACTCCTAACCTAAATCCAAATCTATAGTCTGGGCCTTAATTTCTGATGACAGCTTATAAAAAAGAAATGGATAAATGAAACTTTTGATATTTGCCTGGTTGTGTTTACTGGTAAGTTCATTCCTTCACTGACTTTGGGACATACTGCTGTTAAATTCATGTATGCCCTAAAGATAATCTGAGAATGACAGCATTATGGGCTTAACAACTAGTAGATATTTGGATTTTGTATCATTGGTAGACATTCTCTGTTGGACTAGCTGGATTAGCTGAACCATAGTCTATTCTCTCCAAGAGTCCCTGAGACTTATATGACAGAATAACTGTGTAGAGGTAGCCATTGAGACAGGGCCTGCAAATTTTTGTGATTGTGTTTTTTTTGTAATGGTCGCTGTCTTTTGTAAAGAAAATTTACAGGTAAGAAATATAATTATGGAAGGTAGAAAGATGAATGTTTAGAGTGTAATAAGAAATTTTACAAATTACTTAGAGTGGTGGTTATGAGGTATCCTCAAAATTCATGATTGCTCTAGCTTTGGGCTAGAGAGTCAAATAGACAACCTTGACCAACTACTCAAAATAGGTCTCCTCTTGCCTGTTTGAGACTTTACTAGGTGGTATTTGGATATCAGAGGGAACATTGCCAGAGCAAATAATAAAATTTCATTGAAACTACATATGTATGTTGATGCACATGCTTAAAGATAACTTTAGTCTTTTTAATTTGGAATCTAGCTAATAGTAGGTTTCCTTATTACCTTTTTGGACACTGTTCCTTTTCTTTTACTCTCTTACCTTTTCCTTCTATCTTTATCTCCCTTCTGTATCCTAATTATGAGCACACCTTCAATTTTTCCAGACATACCACTTTCACCCTGCTATTCTCCTTTCTGTGCATACCCATCCACAGCAATGTCTCCATTTTACTTTAGTGATTCCTGCAGTTATATCTGGATATGCATTGTCATTTGAAGATTTGGAGTTAGGAAGCTCCAATAGATAAGAACATTTGACATTTTTTCTCTCTGGTCTGCGATACCTGACATATTTTAGTAATTTATAGATCCATCAATTAACCTGAGGAATACATAGTTTCATTTACCTCTAGAACTGAATATAATAGTATACTATATATACCCCATATTTTCATTGCCATTCATAAGGTAAAAACATTTAAGTTGTTTCCCTGTCTTTGCTATAATGACTAGAGCAGAAAGGAGCATGGATCAGCATTTGCCTGTGAATAAGTGACTTGGGCATATAAAGGATTGTTATATCTGGGTCATAGGTCATATGGGGGATTTATTACTACATCTTGAGAGTTCTCCACACTTGTCTCTGCAGTGGCAGTACATGCTTTCAATTTTACTGTATACCAATATGAGTTCACTTTTCTCTACACTACCACATTGTTTGTTGTTCCATTTTTGGTAATTCTTGCCATACTGACTGCATTAAGATAAAATCTCAAAGTTGTTTTGATTTGCATTTCCCTGCCAACTACTGACAAAATGAATATTTTTCCAGATAATTCTTGCCCCTTGTTTTCTTATCTGAGAATTCTCTTTTTGTTTAGGTCTCCTGCCCACGTTTTATATTGTTCTTTCATGTGTGATATTTTCTTTGATTCCTTATGTTTCTTTATGCTTTCTATATTCTGAACATTACTCCATATATATATGTGTATATATATATATATATATATATATATATATATATATATATATAAAACTGTAAATGATCCTGTCCTGCTGTTCCCCTTTGTTCTTCACTTGGCTGATTGTTTCTTCAGCTGTGCAGTAACTTTTTAGTTTTATGGAACCCCACAAGCCAATTTTGGCCTTAAGACTTAACAAATGGAGTCCTATTCAGAAAATTCTTTCCTACAACTAAATCATGTAGAGTAATACCAATATTTTCCTCTAGATGTTTAAATATATCAGGTTCCACTTTTAAATCTGTGATCCAGTTGGAGCTAATTCTTGTACAAATAAGTAGTTGAATATCTAATATTCTTCAACATGCATAGTCAGTTTTCCCAGTGACATTCATTCAAGGTTCATGTTGATATACCATGAGTTCCAGTGAAAACCTCTCTATCACAATTAGTTGTTCCTTGCATATATGATTATGCAAAGAATGGCATATAAGTGGCTATTAAAATATGTACTGTATTTAATATTGAAAAGGAATTTTTATTCAAATCAAATTGTCATGATCAACATAAATATAATGAGGAATTTGGCAAAATCTACTAAAATTTCACATATATCAAAGTGACTGAAGGATACCAATATTGAAATCAATTTAGATTGAAGATATTTTAAAAGGAACAGCAGAAATTTGCAATGATAATTTAATTTCACATTAAAGAAAAATAGATCTAATCTATATGGGAAATAGAAAGTAGAAAAAGACAAATTTCCTGAGTAAATTGGGAGCATGGGGACCTAGGGGAAGTGGGGAGGGAAGAGACAGGGAGGGAACAGAGAAAAATGTAGAGCTCAATAAAAATCAATTAAAAAAAGAAAAGAGTTGTCTATTGAACTTCAATTTTGGATTATTGATAATTCACAGAGTTACAAACTCTTGGTTTTCCCATTGTAGCCAAGATCCTGACACAAATAAAACTAGAGTGAATGTCTATTAATCACTGTGCTTCCTTAAATGTTCATAAGAAACCTGTGATGTGCAGAACATGACCCTTTAACCGCTGCAAACATGAAGCTGTAATTAATTATTTTCTTCCATTGTAAAGGTGAGGAACAAGGTTTCCTGTGATAGTAAAGCAGCTTTTTCTTTAACACTGAATGGAGTTGTGACTCAATTTTTAAATTCAAGAAAATCTTATACTTCTTTCCTCATCTAAAGAACATCTACATTCTTAAAAAAATAGCACAGATGTTTTCTCTTTCACAATTCATTTTATATTAAATAATTAAGTTTACTGATAATCTCATATGTAATTAAGATGTTGACATCATTTCCTCTCCTCTCTTCCCACTCTCTTATTCTTCCAACAATCTCTCTACCTCATAAATCCATGACTGCTTCTTATTTCTTATTTTTACACAATAGCACATACATAGGAATACACACTCACTCACATACTTGCTCACATAACAAACAACATACTGGGTCTATTTTGTTTATATATACTTATGTTTATGGTTAATCAGGGGGGACATAGTCCTCATTCAAACTTTTCCAACCTCTATTAGCAGCTATTAATTGCCAGTAGTTCTTTATGTATGATTTAATCCTTGTGAAATGGCCCCATCAATCATGATGTAGTGTCAGAGTGGAGGGCAACATTAGTCAAATATATTGTTGAGATATAATGGATGTATATTTTCTGTATGCTTAGAAGTCATGAAATATTGAAGCATGCATCCTGATCTTCTGCCTCCCCTATCATGAAGTTCCCTGAGCCTTGGATATAGCCACCACATTCTAGATGCATTGGTTAGCATTGTACACTTGTTCTTTTCATTTTGATCATCTGTGGATAACTGTGATATTCTCTGATCAATGTAAATAAAGGATTTTTGATGAGGAGTGAGAGGTACAATTATCAATGGTCATACTTTCTGCACGATTTAAACAAAATCCAAATACACCTTTTTTTCCCTGTTTCACCAAGTAGAAATTCATAATCAGGAAAGTGGTATAATAGAAAATTGTTGTTTGAGTAAATTGACTTCAACATTTGGGAGAGTCTTCTATCTGCCCTCTCCTAGACTTGCTGTGGGCATCTAGCATCTTAAAAAAAAATATCTGTTTATTCTTTAAATGTTCCCATGTAGTTTCTAGACTTAGAGGTTGGTTGTAGTCTGTGCTTCCACAAACCAGCCTTAGAAACTTATCCTCAATCAACTTATTAATATATCCCAATTAATCATGGAAATCAGAAAAAGATTTACTCAATATAGTTAACATAACCATAGCCCTTATGTATAACTATATGATCGATATAAAGATACTGACAAGGACTTGGTTGAAACATCAACCAAACTGTATTCAGGTTCTTGATCTTAATACAAGAGTCATCTCTGTGTTACTCTAAAAAATCAAGTTATTAGCAACCTAGCTAAGCCATTTTAGTAAAAGTTGCACACTTGACAATATACTAACCTTCTGTCTTCTGCAGTTTAGAGTAGTTTTTTTCTTTCCTTTTATGTGACTTTGAATGTAATAGTAACCATTTACACTGTAGAAAGCAAAAATTATCATCAAAGAATTAATTTATGTCAGTTTAGCCTCCTGGTGTAAACTTTTAATCAGCATCAATCTACTGATACCCAGGGCATGCTTGTCTAAAATTCACACTAAACCATCCTGTGAAAATATGATTTTCATTTCTCAGAAAATCTGAACAATTGAAATTTTTGTAACAATATAAAGTTACAAAGAAAATGTGCACATGCATGGGGCCATATTCAAATATAAGAAGTGATATAAAATATCTCAAATACATCAGTTATGATCATTAGGAAGGAAACTGGCGTGCTTCTAAGCACCTTTCTTCTAATGGTCCTACTTCAAATACCAGGTCTTACATAGTAGAAGAAGCAAACTGAATCTCTTGTTTCTTCTGATGTTCATGTATACTTTATGGTATTCAAGTCACAACCAGCTTAAAGAAATAAATAAATAGATATTAGAAAATAATAAATGTATTTCTCAAATGACTAAACACGGTAATTATTGTTGGTCAAAGAATAAATGATTCCATCTTGTTATTTCTTAAGTATTTAAATCCTTATATTTGGTATATAAGATTTGCTGTGTAAGCCATTGAGAACTAAAGTAATACCCAGCAGAACATATAAATATCAGGGTCCTGATATCTTCAAATATGCCAGCTTTTTAAAAATGTATCAATACATTATTAAAATAAAATAAAACAAAGTCCTCCTATCAGTCTGTCCTGTGTCTCTTTTCCAAAGAGGATCTAGCAGTTAGATTCTTTAACCATCTCTTATTCTGAAGTGCATGTCTCTAATTTAGGGAAGACTAGATGGTCAAAGACATGATAAACTGAGATTTAAAATTTCTTTGGTTATGAACATTAAGACAGTAAAGATCACCCCTTTAATGTGATAATGATGAAAATGAGTGCCACTTCTCAAGAATGATCACCTTAACGTCCAGGAAAGAAGGTGAACCATATATTGTTGATGCAGAGACAATGAATTATGAAGAAACTTCAACCTTAGTAACACTTGAAAATATGAAAATGTCAGCAATTCATTTCCTCTTGGAAACTTTGACATTATACTCCATGCTATGCTCAGACTGAAGCCTTGTTCAGGATCTCTGCACTATTTTGACAGCGCCTAATTGCTGTGAAATAAAACTCAGAATCATCAAAATAAGATAAAGAGGGCACAAAATTCTTAAGTCTATTTGGAAAGTGTTGTGTATTCAGAAGAGGCTGGAAGTTTCTATTGAATAATGTAAATCTAGCTTTAGATGATGATGATGATAAAACTAAAGTTGAAAAAAATACTGAAGGAGTCTGCAGGAGATACTCCAGCTTCGAACCAGAAAAGACTCAAGATCACCAACACTGATCAATAGGTCAAGTATCCTAAAAAATGTTTGAAAAAAACCTTAAAAGATTAAAAGTTTTTATTTTTGTTGCTAAAGTAAAAATAGAAGTAACTATAAACAAAAGTTGTTTCCTTTTGCCATGCCCATAATTATATGAAGAATGTGCTCCCTGGGAACCACACTGCTGCTGGAGAACAGGTTTCAAAAAAAAAAAAAAACACCTGGTTTTCAAAGATCTGGGCTATCACCAGATAAAAACAGACCCCAAGCTGCTGCCTATGACCTTATCGGGGTCTGTGATTCAATAGCAGCTGGGGTCTGTGTGGATGTAGCACTGTTTCTTCTTTCAATTCATTGGCTGTGTTGGTCCATGGGAATGGGGTAACAGAAGCAGGGAACAGTATTCAAGAAGACTGTGGCAACTACCGGAGACAGTTGACAAGAGACAGACTCTGGTGAATCAGCTTAAAGTTATTCCAGAATATAAGGGTTGTTATTCCAGAATATGGAATTGGGGAGACTGGGGACAAACTCTTATTTGCAATAAGTGGCACACTGCTTGCATCACAACACAATGCTTGGTATGCGGCAGGAGGTTCCTATAGCAGAGCTACTGGCAGGCAACTTCTTAGCAGGAATCTATGTCAAGCGTCAAGCTAAAGATAAATTAGGCATCTGTTTTAGAGACAGTTTTTATATAAGGTCAGTTCTTCAAACACTGGGACATTTTCCAGGTAAAAATAGGTAGAGGAAGGAAGTACTTTTGGAAGGAGAGAATTCCATGTTGTTGAGCTATTCAGATAAACTACCAGGTCATTGTGAGACTGTACTTCTACCAGCCAGAAATATCTTCCAACATGTGTATGTCCATTGCCTTTATTACCACATGGGCCCTTATAAATCATGTGCTGAACCATATCTTAAACATTATGTTGGAGTACCATGGCCTTGCTGAGCTTGCCTCATCCCTCATTAGCCCAGAGTGATCTTCACCCCACCCAGTAGAACTGACTCTGAACTCCCCTGGCCCTAGGATAATGGACCCTGACGACCCCTGCAAGTGCCCCCCCATAGTGTTCTCCACACTTGGGAAAGCTGACCCCACACCTCACCATGCGTCTCGGTGAGTTAGCTTCACCCATCACTTTAGAGGAATGATCCCAGTAGCCTGGACTGACCAACTCACCACGGCTTTCTGGATGGAAGAACAGGTTTTTCATCTTTCCCATTGGAAAGATAATGCTTAATATTCCTGGTTTCTCTGGAGATCTACGGGCACAGGGACTTTCATGTTAAGCTCCCAACAGGATAGACCACATTAAATCAGGTTATGCAGAACTGTCTGTTCAGTAATTGTTTAAAAGCAAAAGGGGAAAAGTTATTTGAAACTTGAGTAATTTTCAAATGCTGTTTTATGATGAATGTTTGATACTGTGGAGACTGGCACTGAGCCAGAAGTCTTATTTTGATTTAGTTTTTTTTTTTGGAGAATTACAAGACAAAAATAAATGGTATTAAAACAAAATAATAATAAACACAATATGACTTAAAAAGAGCACTGAGTTAGCTTTAATCTAAGACAGTATAGATACATGAGAATCTTTAATATTGAAAATGAAGGATAAAAATATTTCAGCATCTCAATAATTCTGTGCAAATTAAATAGTGCTTTATAAACCTGGTACTAATTTTTTTAAGAAGGGAAAATATCTAACCAATGTGAAACTAACAGAAAAAAATGAAAACAATGACCAAAATGGTCAGCAAGAAAAAATAGTAAACATTTCACTATGGCTTCAGGTTGCAAGACTTGGCAGTGAATGAGACTGATGAGAAACTCCTGAAACTTGATTCAATAGACTCACTGTGAGACAAAGGAAACTAGACAGAGAGGGTCAGCACTACTCTACTCACCCGGCCTTCATGGTGAAGAACCAAAGATGGCTGAGTCTTCTACCAGGCTTTAGCTCCTTCCCAGCAGACTCCAGAACCCTCAGATTCCAGCTGGATGGCAGAAACACTGAAAAATAGTGCTTTCTACCTGTGTAGCCATCCAGTGAAACTGAATTCAGAAGGTTATCAGGGTCTTGAACATCACTTGGAGACTGCATTGAATACACAGGTCACTCTATTGCATGTGTCTCACTGGTAGAAAGCAAGAGAGCTTTAATTTATCAAATTCTCTTAGTTTTGTGAACCTAGAGCAATTGAAGAAAAGAAGTCATATAAATGGAAATACACTACCTACAGTTGGTTAAGGATAAATATCACAGCAGCAGGACAATTCAATAATGTTCACAGCCAAATATGAAGTCTATGTGTCATTATGCCATGTGGCTATACTCTTGTTCCTCCGTGTTTGCAAATAAAATAAAAATAACCTAATAGTATTCACTTTGGTGTTTTGCACTAACAGCTCATGTAAGAAATGACTGTAAAAGATGACATGGGCCTGCATTATTTATTATATTTTTTAAAAGTATGTGTGAATTGAGTCCCTCTACTCCAGATATTATCCAGATATGTGAAAAGCATCCTAATAGATGACTATGTTTGTCATATGAATTCAATGAAAGAGCTTCCACATTGGAACTTGGGGTATTTCCAGGCCATGGTGCCCATATGTGCTTCTGTTATCACTTTGAGGTGAATGTTGTGTTTTCTTCTGCAAACAAATTAAAGTTGATCTAATAAGAATAAACAGAGACTAGTTACAGAGATGGAAGGACAGTAAGGGATCAACAATATGGGTTATTAAAAATATAAATAATGGAAAACATTAACTGAAAAATAACAGAACTGAAAAGAATTATTAGTGAAGAGAAAAATTTCAATGTTATAGTTTAAGTCTATACTTTATGTGAACATTAATGAGAGGAAAGCATACTTTAGAAATTATAAGCATTCAAGAATGTCATAACTTACTAGCTAATATTAGAAAGTTACAGAGTGAAAAATTCAACATCAATAATGAAGTGAAATAGATCACTTTTAATGGTCAGTTACCAGTTAATGCCTTTAATGAGCAATCACTCTTCGAGAAGTAATTGAAGAGTGACTTATTTACAAAGGAACAGACTAATCTAATGTACAGAACAAAAGAAATCTGGGGAGGGATGCATTATCTCAATGTCAACTTCTCAGTCCTACTGTGCTTAGAAGGATATACCTGCTGGGACTACTGTCCACTTACCATTTACAAGTTCGACCCCTTGTACAGAGCTAGTTGGTCAGCCAAAATGAAATTAACACATTCCCTGGGGACTATCTGTTAGTGTTAATGCCCAACTCTGAGTGAGGTAACTGTAATTAGGGTTGTCCAACACACTGCCTCTTTCTTGGATGCTGAAATAAATAACGAATGTGGCCACTCTCACCATGAAGGGTTGCTTTAAAAATTAACCTGCTTCAGTGCTTCAGCTAATAAAATGCTGTTTGTTGTATGAGTTGTAGTGTAACTGAAGTGAAAAGTTTGTGGAAGAAAATATACCCATAAAGCATAAATATCACATATGTCATTGTTAATTGAGTTAGTTACACATTTAATCTGCATGATGTGTGTGTCATGGCAAAATATTTCTCTTGACTCATGTTTTAAGGTCAATCAGTATTGAAGGGTTCTAATGGAACTTTAACCCTTGTGTTGATTTTCACCTGATGTTTCACTTAACAGAGTCCTGCATCAGTCCTCCGTGTGTCTCTGAAGGGTAGCATGCATTAGTTAATCCTGTAGAAATCGGGTAATAGGTTTTGGCCTTGGGATAAATGTTTAAATCCTTCAAAATGAGCAGTCAATTCATACACTTATGTCACTCAGAATTCTTTTTAAAAATTTTGGTAGGTTTCCATCAAGCTTCCTGTTCTGTTGAAAACTATGTGGTACCGTGAGCACGCAGGCAATTACTCCTTCAAGCATGGCCTAGCATGTGACTTTAAGGACAAGAATTATCTCTGCATCTGCTTCCATCAGTCACTGGTTGAAGGTTCTATGATGTCAAGGTAGTCATTAATCGTATTACAGGGGAAGGCCAGTTTATATGTCCTCTCCACTGTTGCTCAGAGTGTTAGTTGGAATCTAACTAGTTAGATCTAGCTAGTTAGTTAGTGTTAGAGGAATCTTGTGGATTCCTGGGAATTTCCCTAGTGCCATGTTTCTTAATGGCCCTTTAATGGCTCCCTCAATTCAGCAAATAACTGGGACAAACTATAGGAGACCAGTACAAGAGAGGAAAGAGTGATAATATGAGCAAAGGGGTCAAGATCACGATGGTGATATCCACAGAAACAGCTTACTTGAGCTAGTGAGAGCTCACTGACTCTGGATTGATTGCCGAAAAACCTGCATTAGGACCAAACTAGGCCCACTGAATGTGGGCGACAGTTGCGAGGCTTGGGCTGTCTGTGGTGCCACGGGAAGGGACCAGGATTGAAACCTAGTGCTTGAACTGGCATCTAGGAGTACATTCTCTTTGGATGAATATCTTTCCTAGCCTAGATGTAGCAGGGAGGGTCTTGGTCCTAACTTGAAGTGAAGTGTCAGACTTTGCTAATTCCCCATGGGAACCCTTACAATTTCTGATTGGTAAATTGGGGTTGGGGTGAGGGGAAGGGTAGGACAGGAGGAGGGGAGGGAGTAGGAATAGAGATAGATGTGTCAAATGAGAAAATAAAGTGGATACAAGCTATAAACAAAGGATATGGAGCATATAGTAGAGAAACTAAGTAATAAGGAGAACCCTATGAAAAACATATACAGATCCACCTGGAACGTGGAAACAGACAAGTTTGCCTGACAAAATTGGGAGCATGTGAGTGGTGGAAAAGGGAGGATAGAAGAAGGAGAAAATGGGAGAAGGGGAGGAGTGAAGAGAACTTGAGAGAATGAAATAGTTGTGATGTAGGAAGGACAGACATGAGAGCAAAGAAAGAGATAGCTTAATTGAGGGAGCCATTATATGGTTAGCAAGAAATCTGACTCTAGAGAAATTCCCAGGAATCCCAAAGGCTGACTCCAGCTAAGACCCTAAGCAATAGAGGGGAGGAGGCATGATCTTGCCTTGCCCTGTATTTAGACTGATGAATATCTTAAATATCACCACAGAACCTTCATCTAGCAACTGATAGAAACAGAGGCAGCAACTCTCATCAGAGCACTGGATTGAGCTCCCAATAGGAACTCACCGACTCTAGTCAGACTAGGAGGGAACAAGCATAGAACCAGACAAGTCCCTCTGAATGTGTTTGACAGTTGCATGGTTGGGGCAGACTGGTGGGCCACTGGCAGTAGCACCAGGATTTATCCCTACCATGTATACTGGCTTTTTTGGAAACCTGTTCTATTTGGATGAATACCTTGCTCGGCCTAGATATAGTGGGGGAGGTTCTTGGACCTTCTACAAAGCAATATGCCTTATCCTCTCTGAAGAGTGGATGGGAGTGGGGTGGGAGGGTATGTGGAGGGAATTGGATGAGGGGAGGGAATGGGAATTTGGATTGTTATGTAAAATGACAAAAGATAGTTTGTTTTCTTTTTTAAAATAAATAGATAAATTTATTAATTAAAAAATCTTAAAAGCAGGGAAAAAGAGTGAAATCTGTGTTTATGATTATCAGTCACTTTCCACTATATATTACCATAGATATATAATGATTAAAAAGAGTTTCTGCTCTGAGAATACATTTTTTTTCAGGAGATTTCCTTTGCTCTAGATTCTTTGATTTCCTTATCATCATTTTCTGCTTTCCCTGTCTGAAAGTTGCCCTTTAGCTCCATGGTTTCACGTTCTCCTACCTATTATCTACTTAAGTTTTTAAATTTATTAACAAAGATCTACTGGCTGGTCTCATTATTTTTGATGATAGCACAAAATTCCATATGTACATACATACATACACACATATATGTATATATGCATATATATGTATATATGCGTATATATGTGTATATATACATATATGTTTGTGTGTGTGTGTGTGTGTGCTGTCAGGAAGTAAATTGTTTAATATCCCCTATACGTTTCAAAGTTTTGGCTGCTGCTTTCTATACTTTCTCTCTCAATTGTAATCCTTCCATTTGATTCCGTATGTCTTATTTCCATGATTTCATCCTACTTATTCTTTTGTATTCTATGAAATATCACTTCCCTAATAATTCATAAATGATCTAATAATTCATAAATGATCATTAAATTGCTTGTTTCACTTAAAGAAATGTTCAATATTCCTTTTTATCAGGAACATGGATATCCAAACCACCTAGAGATTTCACTTTACACTAATCAGGATGGCCAATACCATTATAACAGTTGACAGCACAGACTGGTGAAGAAGTGGTTTAAGGAGAAACCATATCCATTGCTGGTGGAAATAAAATCTTGTATGCTGACTTTGGAAATGAGAGTGGTTTTGCCTTGGGAACCTGGGGCGGTATCTACCTTGAGGTCCAGATGAGCCATTAATGAACATACATCTAAAGGAATCAATATCCAATTATAGAGATACTTCCACATTCATATGCATTGCTGTTTTTTTCACATTAACTAGAAGTAGAAAACACCCTAGCTGTCCATAAACCAGGGAATGAATAATGAAAATATGCCACATTTACACAATGGAGTATTATTTACATGATAATAATGGTATCATAGAACTCATAATTTAATGGATGTAAAATCCTACAAAGGTGTGAAATTTATTAGAAACAATTTCAGAGAAGTAATTCACTGCTACTTGTGAAACTTAATTTTATTTGTAGTGGAAGATGATTATCATCCAGCTTTGCTTAAGTAATAATGGATGTGTATAAGAAGGTGATAAAAGTTTGAGATATAAGCATCCAGATATAAGGATTTTTCTCTTAGTCTTTTAAAACAGACTAGCACATGGATAGAATTACCTTATAAACATACCAGATGAGAGCATATACATATACATATACACATACACATACATATTTATGATTCATACATATATATAAAATTAAAAATAATTTGTCATAATGTATATTCTGATCAGCATTACTTCTCCCCAATTCCTTCAAGATTTTCCCCAAATTCCCACCCACTCAATTCTTGTTGCTTTCTTTCTCTCTTATTTTTTATAACAAAATAAGGTAAATATAACAAACCATAAAAAAATAAAACTCAAGAAACACACACACACTCACACACAACCCATAAAAGTAAAAAATAGAAAATAAGAATGCATAAAGAAAAGACCAGTAAGACCCAAAATACTAAAGCAAAGCAACACAGAAAAGAAGTACAAAAGTAACATTGAATACATTTTGTTTTCTATCCATTGTTGTGCTCAGGTCCTACCCACATGTGTGGTTAGTGTACCCAGTGAAATGCAATGGGAAAGTTTGTACAGTTCCTAATTAACATGAGCAAAACCTTGGGCTTTATCCATAACAGTGCACAATCAGGACTTAGTGCAGAGCACTTCTCAGACTAAGGGTCTAGAGGAGGAGGTACAAGGATCTGGAGCTCAAGGTGATTCTTTTTACCTTTGTAAGTTCTAGGTCATCCTATAGTACGTGAGACCATGTATAAAAATAAAAAATTGAAGAAATTCTGATAGAATGAAGAAATTAAAAAAAGCAAATATATCATAGTCTCAGAAACTACTTCTAGTAAACACCTCAAAAAGGATTTGTATAAAACATGCACATGCAGAAATACATTTATAACAAACAGTAAAGTTGCTTATTTTCAAAAGTTACATATTTACTTATTTATTTTTTATATTTGCCAGTGAATACACACATGTGCATGTACATACAAATTTTGTGTTCCATGTTTTGAAGACAAAAGACTACTTAAAATAATCATTACTCTGTTTGCACTACATGGACCCAAAGGATTAGATTTAAGTTGATAGAATGCAACCCAAAGGGACTAATGTTTGAGTGATCTGTGAAGGTCTTAAACACTGATTTTTCTTAATCTAATTAATTAAAGTTTCTAAAAAGTATAATTTTCAATTTTTTAAATACATTAAAAATGATATTTCTCTAACAGGTGGTAGTAACACATGTCTTTAATCCTAGCATTTGGGAGGCAGAAGAAAACAGATTTTTGTGAGTTTTACATCAGTCTGGTCTACAGAGAGTTCAGCACAGCTAGGGTACTCACACAGAGAAAACTATCCCATCTCTGTGAAAGAAAAACACCCCCACAGCAAATTATATTTTTGCATTCTTTCCCTTCAAAACCTTAAATATATCCCTCCACAATCTTCTTCAAATTAATGACTTTGTTTTCCCTAATAGTAATTGTATGCAAATATAAAACCATATGCTTACAATATATATAAAAATCATATGCATACAATAACAATTATAAATATCACTAAATCTAACTTGTTTTGTCTGTATAATGTTGCTTGTATGTATATTTCTCAGGGCTGGTCACTTGGTACTGGAGAGCCAAATATTGTGATCTTCTCTGTGATCCCAGCTTTCCATTGTTGCCTATATTTCTTAGTGTTTGATTGAGGATTCTTCTCATCTAGCTTATCAGTTCCACTGAAATTATATTTGTTCAGTCTATTTTTGGTCCTACAATATATTTCCATCATGTTCCTTCCCTCCCACTATTATTTCAGATTCTGTTTCTTGATAGGGGTTTCTGTCCTGCCTGGTCCTGTAGTCATTCAGTCCCAAAGAAACACACAAAGGCTTACATTAATTATAGACTGGTTGGTCTATTAGCTCAGACTTCTTATTAACTCATATCTTACATTAACCCATAATTCTTTTCTGTGCTATTCACATGGCTTGGTACCGTTCATCTGTGAGGAATTCTCATATTGCTTCTTCTGTGCCTGGGTAACAACTGCAGAGCTTTTCCTCTTTCTAGAATTCTCCTATTCTTGTCACTCTGCCTGTATTTCCTGCCTAGCTACTTGCCAATAAGCATTTTATTAAACCAATACAAGTGACAAATATTTACAGGGTACAAGACCTTTTTTCCACAGCACTCCCCCATTTATTTTCAAAACAAGAACTCTGAATCTAATCTCTCTTTAATGATCTAAAAGAGTTTAAGCAAGCAGTAGTAATTTATGGCTTGCATTCTGTATTTGTTAGGGAGATGGTAAAGACATGGGCTTCTAGCATTAAGGCCACCCTACATGACTAGCTTCCAGTTAGTTTCAGCAGTCCTGGATGATGGGCCCCAAGTGATGTTGAAATTTTATTTCAGAGAAGAGGCAAAGATTTTGAAACAACAGGGGAAAGTAAAAAAAAAAAAATGAGACTTCGCATGCAGTATGTCGCAAGATAAAATTCTTGGTGAGAATAAAACAAAGTCTTTAAAGAGACAAATTACATTCATATTTTAAAAGGTATAAAGAAAAATAAGGCACATAAAGATGGAAAATACACAGAGATTGAATTATGTATAATATTTTCTTTTCTTTGAATTTTTTTGACTGCAGAGAGACACTTGATTCTGGGGACTGCTGGGCTAAACCAACATACCTGTTTTTACATGTTTCTTGACTTCAAAATTTGAATCTAAGAACATGTTGCTTTGGAAAAGAAGTTCTTCTTTTGTTTCTACAGAGGATGAGAACCTGTGGAATCCTTCCAGACCAATGTGGTTTGATGGATCAAGACCCCCCTGAAAGGTAGCGTGAACACCTCCAAAAATTACTTTGGCCACCAAAAAGCAGGAAACAGTTTGGAGAGAATTATATCCAAATTTCCAAATATTGTTTATTAATATTTGTTTCCATTGAAAAGAAGAAGCTATGTAGCCCTGCAAGATACAGATATCAAATGGAAACTTGCTGGTAAGCCACAACCACATGGTGCTACACAGATTAATATAAATGGGTTAAATTAATGTATAAGTGCTAGCCAATAAGAAGATAGAGCAAATATGCCAAACAGTGGTTTAATTTACATAGTTTCTCTGTGATTATTTTGGGAATCTGAGTGGCTGGGAAATGAACAAGCAACCTCCTACAACAGTAAGACAACGTTGTTGAACACATTACATATTTTGTTTTCTAGACACAGAGAAATCAACCTTAAACTAACCTTGAAAATGACCTTTCTGGATACTTTTAAGAGTTCTGGAAAGTACTTTCCAGGCCCTGGACAAGAAAAAAGACAACTGTTTTTTCAACATTTGCTTAACCTTACATGCTACAACATTGACCTGCTGGGCAAAATACATGCACAGTCCAATAACGCTGACTTCCTGAGAACAACTAACCACATTCTTGACTGAAATGAAGGTATTTTCCACAGGGGGGAATTCAGGCATGGTACTATAAATATGATAAAAATATCATGGCTAGGGTAGTGGTAATTCCTAACAGAGAACCCAGTGATACTGTTTTTCTAAATGGCAATTTTGTCCAATTCTCTTTAAAATACTTATGAATGTGTGCCAATCAATCTTGGTTATTTTCCTTTGTTTTTGAGAGAGGGTTTCTTTGTTTACCCTGGCTGTTCTGAAAATAGTTCTGCTGTGATTACACCTGCTGTGTAATAGATGCAGAAAAATGTTAGTTTTCAGTGAAAATTGAAGAAGCTGGAAAACTGAATTTAAGAAACCAGAGCCTGAAATGTCTTCCAAAATCATAGACTACTAAGGCAAACGCTATTTTTATAAAAATGGCCATTCTATCAAATGCAATCCCAGGTTCAGTGAAATCTCCAGCAAAACCCATCACATACATTTAAAAATATAATTGCAATTTTTATGGAAATACACACACACAAACACACACATACCTCACTTTAGAAAAATGAATAATGAAAAACTGCAGGAAGTATAACCATCCTAGATTTCAAAATATGCTATACAAAAACAGTATGGTTTATTACTACTGTGCTGCACCTGTGTTAATTAGCAGCTGTGGGTAGTAACAATGTTTGTAAAACCCCAGAGTGGTATTGACATAGGTCACCATTCCATTGTATTTTGTAAATGCCTTTTAAAGCCTTAAATCTAAACACCATTTTGAAATAAAGAACAAAACACAATTCCAAAAAGGAAAAGACACAGTCTTGTGTATTATCTGTCATAGTATGTGTAAAAGAAACTTCTTCATGTCATTTGTATATCTTATAAACCCCATTCAAGGTAGGCTATCAGAAAAGATAAAGTAGATGACCTATGCAAATCAAGTATTTCAAAAATCAATTGTTTATTGTTGTATACAGATAGCAATGGCGTTACAAAAGGAAAATAAAAAGACACTGAAGCATGTCCACTATAGTCAAACTAAATCACCTTACATGACAAAAAAAATCATTTCGTACTACTATATAGATTGCACCTCTATATGTCACAGACATTCCATCTCCCCACACACTGGTCCTTGTGCTGACACACCCATTCTGTTCTGATTTTCATTTGGACACATTTTGTGTCTCTTCTGCTGTCTTCTCTCTCTCTCTCTCTCTCTCTCTCTCTCTCTCTCTCTCTCTCTCTTGCACATGCGTGTGCAATCACTCTCTAATTTACTCTGCTCTTCTTCCTTCTTCCAGCCACTTTGGAAATGCCTTTCTTTTATTATAACTATAATAGTGTCAGAATTCCTACTACCTAATTGTTCCATCCATTTAGAAATTGACACAACTGAATGACTGTGATTTATTGCATCCCCAACTCCCCTGTAAATCTGTATGTTGATTCTCCCTAATTTCATCCTCTTATACCCTCTTGCACCCTCCAGTGCAAGAAAAACACTCAATTTAACATCCGTGAGGACATTCTTACACTACAATTGTTCCTTTTGATTTTATTTGGTTACTATCCTTATCCCCACAAAACAATAGTCCACAAAACTGCATAAGCTTTGAAATGTAAATGTAAACCCAGGAAGAGAACCAAGCTGAAGTGACAGCACAAATAGAGGAATCAATGATAGGAGCGTCTTTTGCAGCCATTACCAAAGAAAACAAAGGAAGTCAGATCCTAATCGGGTAGATTTCTGACATGATTCCTCAGAACCAAAGGTTTTAGATCTATACCACAATGTTCTAAACCATACAGATTTGCAACCATTAGCATGAAAAAAATTAAGTCCACCTATGGAAGATGCAACAGGGTACAGAGGGAGCTGACCTTATTTGCTGCACTTTCTTGTTGACTATTCCTCAGGTGGATGCGACAGACATCTTTGGCTGCCTCTCCTCTGCGCAGGACCTGCTGCTGCACTGACTTGAATCATTACCCTCCCAACCCCCATCCTGTGCTATTGAGCCAGCACAATGCTACAGTCACGCATGCGTGCATGTTTGCCAGGCTGCAGGGGCTCAAGAATCTTTTCTGAGCCTAACAACATAATATAGGCAATTATGGGCTTTATGCTTTCTTATTGTCAGTGTGGTAAAGAAGGGGCATCACAACCCCTTGTTTAAATTGCTCAGGAACAAATTCAAAGCATTTTTATGGGAAATATATAGGAAATAATCTTAATTTTTCCTTAAATTTCTGAATACAGCAGTGAAAAGGCTGTGTAGTAAAAATGTAATCCAAAATACAAATGTAAAAAATGCTAGACATTTGATTCACTGGCAGGAGAAATCACTAATGATTAAAAAATAATGCATTAAAGATATTCTATGTTAATCAGGTATTACTTATCTGATTTTATTTTTATTTTTAAAATTTCAAATAGATTCAAGTAAGTTGAAAACCGAACATTTATATTATAATTGCTCTTTTTTTTAAAGTAAATTTTATTAAATTATAAAAGTTTCCATTTCCGCCCCTCTTCCCAACACCCTCCCACTCCCCCCACTCCCTCTCCTCCTCCCTCTTCGTCCCTTAGGGCAGTCAGGGTTTCCTGCCCTGTGGGAAGTTCAAGTTCCTCCCCCCTCCCTCCAGGTCCAGGAAGGTGAGTATCCAAACAGACTGGATCCCCAAAATCCAGTATATGCAGAGGAAACAAGTCCCAGTATCATAGTCAATGGCTTTTCAGAAAGACTTCGGGCCAGCCACATTCAGAGAATCCGGCCAAATTCCGAGAATCTGGTTAGATCACGTCCTCGTTCAGTCCCAGTCCAACTGGCCTTGGTAAACTCTCATTAGATCCGTTCCCTTGTATCAGTGGGTGATAGCATCCCTCGCAGTGCTGATTTCCTTTTTCATGTTCTTCCTCCTTCTGCTCCTCATTTGGACCTCGCGGGGCTCAGTCCGGTGCTCCAATGTGGGTCTCCGACTGTATCGCCTTCCTTCGCCAGATGAAGGATCTATGGTGATAAGCAAAATATACATCAGTATGGTTATGGGCCACGGCCGATTCAGGCACCCACTCCTCTGTCCAGAGAACAATCTGGGGGATCTCTCCTTGGACCTGGGATCCCATACATAATCAAGTCTCCTGTAAACCCCAAAATGACTCCCTTAGTTGAAATATATTCTTTCCTGATCCCATATTCAGCCCTCCTCCCTCCCCCCTATCCCAGGCCACCGAGCTTTCCCCATTCCTCCCCTACTCCCTTCTCTCTAACCCTCTCCCCTTCCATCAACCCTCCCACCCCCCCATGCACCCGAGGTTACCTGGGACTCTTGTCTATTTCCTACCTCCTGGTGGATAGCTAAATAATCTTCATCAGGTTCATCTTCTTATTTAGCTTCTCTAGGATCACGAATAATAGGCTCAAAGACCTTTAATTATGGTTAGAATCCACTTATGAGTGAATACATACCGTGTTCCTCTTTTTGGGTCTGGCTTACCTCACTCAGTAAAGCGTTTTCTATTTCCATCCATTTGCATGCAAAATTCAAGATGTCATTGTTTTTTACCGCTGAGTAAAACTCTAATGTGTATATGCTCCACACCTTTTTTAACCATTCTTCTATTGAGGGGCACCTAGGCTGTTTCCAGGTTCTGGCTATTACAAATAGTGCTGCTATGAACATAGTAGAACAAATGCTTTTATAGTATGTTAGGGAATCTTTAGGGTATATTCCCAAGAGTGGAATTGCTGGGTCCTGAGGGAGGTTGACTCCCAGTTTCCTGAGAAACCGCCACACTGATTTCCACAGAGGCTGCACGAGTTTGCATTCCCACCAACAATGGATGAGTGTTCCCCTCACTCCACATCCTCTCCAGCATAGGCTATCATTGGTGTTTTTGACTTTAGCTATTCTGACAGGTGTAAGATGGTATCTCAAAGTGGTTTTAATTTGCATTTCCCTGATCGCTAAGGAGGTTGAGCATGACCTTAAGTGTCTTCTGGCCATTCAAAGTTCATCTGTTGTGAATTCTCTGTTACGTTCAGTACCCCATTTTTTAATTGGGTTAATTAGAGTTTTAGTGCCTAGTTTCTTGAGTTCTTTGTATATTTTGGAGATCAGACCTTTGTCTGATGAGGGGTTGGTGAAGATCTTCTCCCAGTCAGAAGGCAGCCTTTTTGTCCTACTGACAGTGTCCTTTGCTTTACAGAAGCTTCTCAGTTTCAGTAGATCCCATTTATTCATTGTTTCTCTTATTGTCTGTGCTGCTGGGGTCCTACTTAGGAAGAGGCCTCCTGTGCCTATATCTTGTAGACTACTTCTGACTTTCTCTTCTATCAGGTTCAAAGTGGACGAATTAATGTTGATGTCTTTAATCCATTTGGACTTGATTTTTGTGCATGGTGATAAATATGGATCTACTTTCATTTTTTTTACAGGTTTACATCCAGTTATGCCAGCACCATTTGTTAAAGATGCTTTCCTTCTTCCATTGTATACCTTTAGCTCCCTTGTCAAAAATTAGGTGTTCATAAGTTTGTGGGTTAATATCTGGGTCTTCTATTCGATTCCATAGGTCGACTTCGCTGTTCTTATGCCAATACCAAGCTGTTTTCAATACTGTAGCTCTATAATAGAGTTTGAAGTCAGGGATGGTAATGCCTCCAGAAGTTCTTTTATTGTATAAGGTTGTTTTGGCTATCCTGGGTTTTTTGTTTTGCCATATAAACTTGATTATTGTTCTCTGAAGGTCTGTGAAGAAGTTTGATGGGATTTTGATGGGGATTGCCTTGAATCTATAGATTGCTTTTGGTAGAATTGCCATGTTTACTATGTTGATTCTCCCAATCCAAGAGCAGGGGAGTTCTTTCCATTTTCTGGTATCCTCTTCAATTTCTTTCTTCAAAGACTTAAAGTTCTTGTCAAATAGGTCTTTCACTTCCTTGATTAGAGTAACCCCAAGATATTTTATGCTATTTGTGGCTATCATGAAAGGTGATGTTTCTCTGATTTCCCTCTCTGCTTCTTTATACTTTGTGTATAGGAAGGCCACTGATTTTTTGGAGTTGATCTTGTATCCTGCCACGTTACTAAAGGTGTTTATCAGCTGTAGGAGTTCTTTGGTAGAGTTTTTGGGGTCACTTATGTAAACTATCATATTGTCAGCAAATAACGAAAGTTTAACTTCATCCTTTCCAATACGAATCCCCTTGATCTCCTTATGTTGTCTTATTGCTATTGCTAGAACTTCAAGCACTATATTGAAGAGGTATGGAGAGAGTGGACAGCCTTGTCGCGTTCCTGATTTTAGTGGAATGGCTTTGAGTTTCTCTCCGTTCAATTTGATGTTAGCTGTCAGCTTACTATATATTGCTTTTATTATATTTAGGTATGATCCTCGTATACCCAATCTCTCCAACACCTTTATCATAAAGGGGTGTTGAATTTTGTCAAATGCTTTTTCAGCATCCAATGAAATGATCATATGGTTTTTTTCTTTCAATTTATTTATATGATTGATTACATTGATAGATTTGTGTATGTTGAACCAGCCCTGCATCTCTGGGATGAAGCCCACTTGATCATAATGGATAATTTTTCTAATGTATTCTTGGATTCGGTTTGCCAGTATTTTATTAAGTCTTTTGGCGTCAATGTTCATGAGTGATATTGGTCTGTAATTCTCTTTCATGGTTGTGTCTTTGTGTGGTTTTGGTATCAGGGCAACTGTAGCTTCATAAAAAGAGTTTGGCAATGATTCTTCTGTTTCTATATTGTGAAATACATTAAGGAGTATAGGTATTAGCTCTTCCTGGATGTTCTGGTAGAAATCTGCATTGAAACCATCTGGACCTGGGCTTTTTTTGGTGGGGAGGTTTTTGATAACAGCTTCTAATTCTTCGCGACTAACAGGTCTATTTAGATTGTTCACTTGCTCTTGATTTAACTTTGGCAAATGGTATTTATCTAAAAACCAATCCATTTCTTTTACATTTTTCAACTTTGTGGCATATAAACTCTCGTAGTAAGATCTAATGATTCTCTGAATTTCCACTGTGTCTGTTGTTATGTCCCCCTTTTCTTTTCTGATCTTGTTAATTTGAGTGTTCTCTCTCTGCTGTTTGATTAGTTTGGCTAGGGGTTTGTCAATCTTGTTGATTTTCTCCAAGAACCAACTTTTTGTTTCGTTGATTTTTTGGATTGTTTTCTGTGTTTCTATTTTGTTGATTTCAGCCCTCAGTTTGATTATTTCCAATCTTCTACTCCTCCTGGAAGAGTCTGCTTCTTTTTTTTCCAGAGCTTTTAGGTGTGCTGTTAAGTCTCCAATATATGCTTTCTCTGTTTTCTTTAATTGGGCACTTAGTGCTATGAACTTTCCTCTTAGAACTGCTTTCATTGTGTCCCATAGGTTTGAGTATGTTGTGTCTTTATTTTCATTAAATTCAAGGAAGACTTTAATTTCTTTCTTTATTTCTTCCTTGACCCAGGGATGATTCAGTAGTTGACTGTTCAACTTCCACACATTTGTAGGCTTTCTGGAATTCGAATTGTTATTGAGTTCTAACTTTATTCCGTGGTGATCCGACAAGGCACAGGTGATTACAAATATTCTTTTGTATCTGTGTAAGTTTGCTTTGTTACCGAGTATGTGGTCAATTTTCGAGAAGGTTCCATGAGCTGCAGAAAAGAAGGTATATTCTTTCCTTTTTGGGTAGAATGTTTTATAGATATCTGTTAAGTCCATTTGATTCATTACCTCTAGCAATTCTCTTATTTCTCTATTGAGTTTCTGTTTGATTGATCTGTCCATTGGTGTGAGAGGTGTGTTGAAGTCTCCTACTATTAGTGTGTGTGGTTTGATGACTGCCTTGAGTTCTAAAAGTTTTTCTTTTACATAAGTGGGTGCTTTTATATTAGGGGCGTAGATATTCAGGATTGAGACTTTCTCCTGAAGAATTGTTCCAGTTAAGAGTATGAAATGTCCATCACCATCTCTTCTGACTGATTTTAGTTTGAAGTCAATTTTGTTAGATATTAGAATGGCCACACCCGCTTGTTTCTTAGGTCCGTTTGCTTGGAAAACATTTTCCCAACCCTTTACTCTGAGTAGATGTCTATCTCTGTGGTTGAGGTGTGTTTCTTGTAAACAGCAGAATGTTGGATCCTGTTTTCTTATCCAGTCTCTAAGTCTGTGCCTTTTTATAGGTGAGTTGAGTCCATTAATATTAAGAGATATTAATGACCAGTGGTTGTTGATTCCGTTTATTATTTGTGTGTATGTGTGTGTGTAGTAGAGTTTGTGTGTTTCTCTTCTTTGAGTTGTGGTTGTGAAGGGTCGCTAGATGTCTGAGTTATTGTAGGCAGTGATGGCAATGTTGGATTCCTTGGGTTGCGATTTTCCTTCTATTACTTTCTGTAGGGATGGATTTGTGGCTACGAATTGTTTAAATTTATTTTTATCCTGGAATATTTTGTTTTCTCCGTTGATAGTGAACAATAGCTTGGCTGGGTATAGTAGTCTGGGTTTGCATCCATGGTCTCTTAGTTTCTGCAGTATCTCTATCCAGGATCTTCTGGCTTTCATGGTTTCCATAGAGAAGTCTGGTGTAAGCCTGATAGGTTTACCTTTATAAGTCACTTGACCTTTATCCTTTGCAGCTCTTAATATTCTTTCTTTAATCTGGATGTTTTGTGTTTTGATTATTATATGGCGAGGGGACTTTTTTTTTATCCAGTCTATTCGGCATTCTGTATGCTTCTTGAACCTTCATAGGAATATCTTTCTTTAGATTGGGAAAGTTTTCTTCTATAATTTTGTTAAATATATTTTCTGGGCCTTTGATCTGCAGTTCTTCTCCTTCTTCAATCCCTATTATTCTTAGATTTGGTTTTTTTATTGTGTCCCAGATTTCCTGAATGTTTTGTGAAGAGAATTTGTTGAATTTGCTGTTTTCTTTGACCAGAGCATTTATTTTCTCTATGGTATCTTCAGAATCTGAGATTCGTTCTTCTATCTCTTGTATTCTATTGGTTATGCTTGATTCTGTAGTCTCCGCTCGTTTACCTAGGTTTCCCATATCCAGCCGGTTCTCGTTTTGTGTTTTCTTCATTGCCTCCATTTCAGTTTTCAATTCTTGGACTGTTTCCTTTACTTGTTTGATTGTTTTTTCTTGGTTTCTCAGGGTCTCATTCACAGATTTACTTATTTCTTCAAACTTTTTGTTATATTTCTCATCCATTTCTATACTCATTTCTTCAAACTTTTTGTTATACTTCTCGACCAGTTCCTTAAGAGAATTATTCATATCCTGTTTAAGGGACTCTATTGCTTTCATAATGGCACTTTTTTCCACTTCATCTGGGTTAGAGTGTTCAAATCCTTCTGTTGTAGGGTCGTTGGGATCTGGTGTTTTCATGTTGTTTTTCAGATTGTTGGAGGAGGTCTTGCCTTGGCGTCTGCCCATCTCTTCGTTCAAATGCTCTCTATTGGAACTTCTGATAGCGGGTCAGGTTCCCTTGTTGGGCAGGGAGTTCACTGATAGAATGCCTACCTTTCCTCAGGCAGGCTATTGAAGCACATGCACTCCCTCTTTCCCGGATGCGCCTACAGAGCAGGCCCAGTGTGCAAGGCAGCTGAGCTGGGGAGATTTTATGGCCCCAGTGGGAGGGCAGAAATATAGAAATTTGTACCTGGATGGAAGCTGGGATGGCAGGCGGGAGAGTTTAGCAGGATGGAACCAGCACTGCAGGTTGACCTGGGAGTCTATGGGGTCGGGGAAAGTCCTGGGTCCTCCTCGCCGGGCCTCTGCCGTGTGGCGGAATCACACTCACCCCTCTGAAGGCCCGCTGGATGGAAGCTGGGATAGCTGGCGGAGGCGCTAGCAGGCTGGAGCCAGCAGAGCAGGCTGACCTGGGAGTCTATGGGGTAGGGAAAGTCCTAGCCCCTCCTCGCTGGGCCCCTGCCGTGGGCCGGAATCACACTCACCCCTCTGATGGCCCTCTGGATGGAAGCTGGGATGGCTGGCAGAGGCGCTAGCAGGGTGGAGCCAGCAGAGCAGGCTGACCTGGGAGTCTATGGGGTCGGGGAAGGTCCTAGCTCCTCCTCGCCAGGCCCCTGCCGAGGCCCGAAGCACACTTACCCCTCTGAAGGCCCTCTGGATGGAAGCTGGGATGGCTGGTGGACTATAATTGCTCTTTTTATGAAGTTAGGTGAACTTTCAGTGGTAAAATTTTTTTAATGGTGCTTTTTAAAAAATGATTGCTAGGATGTAGTTTTCTGCTTATTAATTATTTAATTAGCTCATTTTGAGCACTGTTTAGACATGCTGGACTTTGAATTCCCTTGGTAGATCAGTTTAGTTTTGATATCACAATAATCTAGTGGCTTCTGTATCCTGAGTTCAGTGATTAAAGGCTAGCGTCAACAATACTGGTTAGAGTTTATCAGTTTTAAACATGAATATTTCTTTCTCTTTCTCTCTCTCTCTCTCCAGAGAGAGAGAAAGAGAGAGAGAGAGAGAGAGAGAGAGAGAGAGAGAGAGAGAGGAGGAGAGAGAGAGAATCTGTATGTGAACACACATGAGTGTAGAGGTGTCCATGGCATCCAGAGGCATTTGGACACTCCCAGAGCTGGAGTTACATGGACATGTGACAGACATGAGGGATGGGAACCAGACTCCAGCCCTTGGTAGAACAGTAGGTGCTCTTAACAGTTGAACCATCTCTCCATCTCTCCTATCCACTTCTACACCTGGGCAAATCAGATCCCTGATGGATGTGCAAACAAGCAAACAGCTAGATATACTCCTGACATCTAAGCATGAACTCATTACAATTTTTCAATAAATCTAAAATAATGTCACTGTCTCCTGGTCAAAGACAATAAAAATCAACACTGTGCTCTATACTATCAAGGAGGATAAGATTCATAAATATAAAACTGTGGCTTGAGAAAAAAATCTATTTTTTTTAGTAATGTTACTGCCCCAAACAGACATTGGTGCTACTTTTGGTGTATTCCCCACCAAGGACTACCTCTCCTGTTTGATGGGGAAGATGAAAGAAATACACAGGGCATCATCTATTGGAGAGGATACAAAGCCTAAGCCACTGCTTTTTTGGTTTAGCTTAGCAGCCCATACAATAAAATGTCTCTCTGTAGTTAGCTCTTTCACAGTCAAAAAATTCAAAGAAAACACAATAATATACATAATTCAGATTCTTTGTGTATATTCCATCTTTTCATGACTTATTTTTTTTTACTTTTTTAAATCTATGACTGCGTGCACTGACTCTTTAAAGACCGTAACTTTTTTTTAATAAAAAAAGCTATTTACTTCTTTTTGTAACTGTTTATATTGTTTTTCTTCTCTCTCCCAGGCTTATCTATTTTTTTTCCAACACTGTGACCCATTTAGAGGGCTTTTAATGTCTGAATCTTATAGATTACAGATATTGTGTGTCTGTAATTCTTTACTGTCCAGGATCACTTCTTAAAATGCTTAGTGCTTCTTAAAAACATAAACTGCATCATTGCTAGGGGAAATATGACACTGCCTGCTTGACCCACCCAGCCCAGCATGGCAGAGCTGCTAACTGCCCTGTATATTGTCCCATCTTTAGGCACAGAGCTGGTCCATGTTTCCACCAAACAAGTTGTAGCACGTTGCTCACAAAGCCCATTCAAATGTTTGGTCTCCTGAAAGAGACAGAGGTCATGCTGACAGCACAGCCCAGAAAGCTGGCATTTCAGTGTCATTGTTTTTCTGCTACTGTTGAATCATAAAAAGCTCTCTTAAAGGAACTGCACCATGCCACCAGAAAGAAAAGCCCATTCGAGAAAATAAATGCAGCTCACCTTTGTTTTTTATTATCTGGAATTCATTTCCAAGCCCTCTCAGGTTTTAAGTAGATTTTACGTGGCCACCTGGGCATCATTTTGTTGCAAGGGATTCAGCTTGTTTGTTTCTCAGATTCCCAGACTCCAGAAGTAATTACACAAAACTGTACTATTCAATCACTGCTTGGTTCATTAGCTCTAGCTTCTTATTGGCTAAATCTTACATCTTAATTTAAATCAGCTTCTTTAATCTGTGTATTGCCATGTGGCAGTGACTTACCAGCAAAGTTTCAGCATCTGTCTCCAGTGGAGCTACATGGTTTCTTTTTTCTTTTAGGATATCCAATTTTTTTTATTTTAATAAAAAATCACGGAACAGTAATAGGGGTCCAACATCCAGGTGTCGAGCATGGAAAGAGAGGGGCAAGCAGGTGAGACAGTGTCTTTTTGGTACCGAAACCACGCTTTGGGATTTTAAATTTGTTGGCCATTTTTCAAACACAAGTATGTGTTCAAAACTGCCAAGTTATGGGCATTGAGTCCAACATATGACATATGAGTCCAACATATATGACATACTATAGTCATATAGTATGACTATAGCGAGATCGGGTGAGCACAGTATTTGCACAGTGATGATTCTGAGAAGAACTTTTACAGCCTCCTATGGAATTCATGGTTTAGACTTCATCACAAGAATTTGTGCTCCCTTCTCTTTTCTAGAAAGAACATCCAGACTTTAATTCAACAGCTGTTCATTAAAGATCCTATGTCATGGATCACACCAAAAATGGAAATGCAAAAACCCATAACATATGACTTTTGTGCTTACCCTTAAAAAAATCTAGTCCAGCAAAAAAAGAGGCATATAGCTAAGAACAATAAACTATAATTTCTGCTAAAGACACATGAACTGGAAATCACAGTAACAAAAGTAAGCAAGAAAGCTGAATCTCAGATGAAAAGTTGCTATGTACAAGATAAGCAAAGTAAAAATATCACAACCATCAAGACAAAAATATGAATGAATACAAGATTACAAAACAGATTGTAATTGTAGCATGACTAGAAGCTGCGTAGTTTTTTTGGAATTAACTAGTATGCAAGGACTACCCTTGATGTGAAATGATAAAATAAAACGTCATAATGAGACTGGAGCAATCTGTAGTGACTTATAGCAGAAGATCTTGAATGAAGGCTAAAAGGAATGGAATTCATGTATTTTATTTCCTCTAGTTTTTAATTTAGTTTTTATTAAGCTCTACATATTTCTCTGCTCACCTCCCTACCTCTCCTCTTCCCCCTCTAATCATCCCCCAAGGTTCCCATGCTCCCAATTTACTCAGGACATCTTGTTTTTTCTTTTATTATTATTATTACTTTATAAATAATAGGAATCAAAATTTCCACTTCCTCCCCTCCTCCCATTTCCCACTCACTCCCCCACTCTCCCTCCCTCTCCACTCCTAAGAGAGGGCAGGGTACTCTGCCCCGTGGAAAGTCCAAGGCCCTCTCCCCTCCATCCAGACTTAGGAAGGTATGCATCCAAATAGGTTAGGATCCAAAAAGCCAGTATATGCAGTAGAGACAAATCCCAGTGACATTATCATTGGCTTCTCAGTCTTCCCCAAGAGTAAGTCACAGTAAGAGGGTCCAGTTTGATCCCAAGCTTATTCAGTTCCAGTCCAGCTGGCTTTGGTGAGCTCCCATTAGTTCAGGCACACCATCTCAGTGGGTGGATCAACCCCTCACGGCTGTAACTTCCTTGCTCCTATTCTCCCTCCTTCTGCTCTTCAACTGGACCTTGGGAGCTCAGTCCAGTGCTCCCATGTAGGTCTCTTTCTCTATCCCATGTGTACTCAGAAAAAGATTTTACGGTGATATTCAAGATAGTTATCAGTCTGACTACTGGACAAGGCCAGCTCAGGCACCCTCCCCTCCACTGCCCAGTTCCTAGCTGGGGTCATCCCTGTGGACATCTGGGACCCCCTCTAGAGTCCAGCCTCTTGCCAACCCCACAATGTCTCCCTTAATGAAGATATCTTCTTCCCTGCTCCCATATTTGTCCTTCCTCCATCTCAACTATCCCACTCCCCAAAGCTCTCCACGACCCTCCCTTTCTCCCTCCTCCCTTTCCCCTTTCTCCAATCGCATCCCACCCCCATTCTCCAAACTTTTGCCTGGCAATCCCGTTTGCTTCCAATTTCCAGGATCTATATATGTTTTTCTTTAGGTCCACCTTATTACTTAGGTTCTCTAGGATTGTGAACTTAGGCAAGCTCCCAGGAGGTCACCATATTGATGCCAAACTTAGTGTGGACACCCGATCAGCATAGAACACTACGGCCCAGAATTCCTGGACTCTAGCCATTCTCCTGTCTCAGCCTCCTGAGTAGCTGGGAATACAGGCGTGTGACACTGCACCGGCTAGCTCAATAGGTAGAGGATGAGACTCTTAATCTTAGGCTTGTGGATACTAGCCCCACATCGAGTGTGATATATTCCAGCCAGCATGATATGAGTGGGGATTCCTGATAAACCTAAAGGAGGAAGAAGAATGAAGGGAACAAGAGACCCAAGAAACGATGGGAAAACAGGATTTCTAATCAAAGTGGGCTTTATTAATTCTCAGAAGCTGTTATTTAGCAAAGGGACAAGAGGGATGGGATGGGTGTCAGGTCTGCAAGAATTCAGGTCCAGTGACATCGCTAGCTGATAAGTAAATACTAAGGGTCTGTGATTGTTGACTGACAAAGGAAATGCTGTTTGTTTCTGAAGCCTGGTGTCTGCAGGTCTCACTAGGAGATAAGATATCAGACTGATTTCCTATGCCCTGCAGAGGGCATAGAGGTAAATATTTTACTTAGTTTGTGAGCATAATATCGCTGTCAACAAAAGACAGATCACAAAATAAAGGTCTTTGCTTCTGGCAGTGAACTAAAGTCTCAATATCCTTTGTTTACACCTAGAATCCACTAATGAGTGAGTACATATCATATTCATATTTTTGAGTCTGAGGTTTCTTACTCAGGATACTGTTTTCTACTTCCATCCATTTGCTTGCAAAATTCAAGATGTCATTGTTTTTTACCACTGAGTGGTACTCTAATGCATATATATTCCACACTTTCTTTATCCATTATTCCATTGAGAAGCGTCTAGGTTGTTTCCAAGTTCTGACTATTACAAATAGTGCTGCTATGAACATAGTTGAACAAATGCTTTTGTAGTATGATTTGGTATCTCTAGGGTATATTCCCAAGAGCTGTATTGCTGGATCCTGAGGTAGGATGATTCCCAAGTTTTTAAGAGAAACTGCCACACAGATTTCCAAAGTGGTTTTACAAGTTTGCATTCCCATCAGCAATGGATGAGTGTTCACCATACTCCACATCCTCTCCAGCATTGGTTATCATTGTTGTTTCTGATTTTAGCCATTCTGACAGGTGTAAGATGGTATCTCAAAGTTGTTTTGATTTGCATTTCCCTGATTGCTAAGGAAGTTGAACACATCCTTAAGTATCTTTTGGCCATTTGAAATTCTTCTGTTGAGAATTCTCTGTTCAGTTCAGTGCCCCGTTTTTAATTGGGTTATTTATAATTTTAATGACTAGTTTATATATATAGCAGATCAGTCCTTGTCTGATGTGGGGTTGGTGAAGATCTTCTCCCATTCAGTGAATTGCCTTTCTGTCTTAATGACTGTGTCCTTTGCTTCACAGAAGCTTCTCAGTTTCAGGAGGTCCCATTTATTCATTGTTGCTCTTATTGTCTGTGCTACTGGGTTTATACGTAGGAAGTGGTTTCCTGTGCCCATGAATTGCAGGCTACCTCCTACTTTCTCTCCTATCAGGTTCAGTGGGGTCAGATTTATATTGAGGTCTTTAATCCATTTGGACTTGAGCTTTGTGTATGGTGAAAAATATGGATCTATTTTCTTTCTTCTACAGGTTGACATTCAGTTTTGCCAGCACCATCTGTTAAAAATGCTTTCTTTCTTCCATTGTATAATTTTAGCTTCTTTGTCAAAAATAAGGTGTTCATAGGTTTGTGGATTAATATTCGGGTTTTTGATTCAATTCCATTAGACAGCGTCTCTTTTTTATGCCAATATCAAGCTGTTTTCATTACTGTGGCTCTGTAATAGAGATTGATGTCAAGGATAGCAATGCCTCCAGAGGTTTCTTTATTGTATAGGATTGCTTTGGCTATCCTGGGTTTTTGTTTTTCCATATAAAGTTTAATATTGTTTTCTTAAGATCTGTGAAGAATTTTGTTGGGCTTTTGATGGGGATTGCATTGAATTACTTTTGGTAGATTTGCCATTTTTACTATATTGATCCTCCCAATCCAAGAGCATGGGAGATTCTTCCATTTTCTGATATCCTCTTCAGTTTCTGTCTTCAAAGACTTAACATTCTTGTCAAATAGATCTTTCACTTCCTTGGTTAGTCCTACCCTGAGATACTTTATGCTATTTGTGGCTTTCGTGAAAGGTGATGTTTCTCTGATTTCTGTCTCTACTTATTTTTCCCTTGTGTATAGAAGGGCTATTGATTTTTTTGAGTTGGTCTTGTATCTTCCCACATCCTTGTAGGTATTTATCATCTGTAGGAGTTCTCTGGTAGAGTTTTTGGGGTCACTTATGTGCACTATCATATCATCTGCAAATAACAAAAGCTTGTCTTCTTCCTTTTGAATTTGAATCCCCTTGATCTCCTTATGTTGTCTTATTGCTATTGCTAGAACTTCAAGAATTATGTTGAAGAGATATGGAGAGAGCGGACAACCTTGTCTTGTTCTTGATTTCAGTGGATTTGCTTTGAGTTTCTTTCCATTTAATTTGATGGTGTCTGTTGGCTCGCTGTATATTGCTTTAATTATATTTAGATATGATCCTTGTATCCCTCACTTCTCTAAGACCTTTATCATAAAGGGGTGTTGAATTTTGTCAAATGCTTTGTTGGCATCTAATGAAATGATAATATGATTTTTTCTTTCAGTTTATTTATATGATGGATTATATTGATAGATTTTCATATGTTGAACCAGTCGTACATCTCTGGGATGAAGCCTACTTCATCATAATGGATGATTTTTTTGATGTGTTCTTGGATTTGGTTTGCTAGTATTTTATTAAGAATCTTTTCATTATTGTTCAGGAGACAGATTGGTCTCTTTCTTGGCTGTAGTTTCATAAAGAGTTTGGTAATGACTCTTCTGTTTCTATTAAGTGGAACACTTTAAGGAATATAGGTATCAGCTCTTTTTCGGAGGTCTGATAGAATTCTGCACTAGAACCATCTGGTCCTGGGCTTTTTTTAGTTGAAAGGTATTTGACGACAGCTTCTATTTCCTTGCAACTTATAGGTCTATTTAAATTGCTAATCTGGTGTTGATTTAATTTTGGTATATGGTATTTATCTAAAAATATGTCCTTTTCTTTTACATTTTCCAATTTTGTGGAGTACAGGTTTTTGTAGTAAGACCTAATGTTTTTTTTTTCATTTTTACTCATTTATTTATTTATTTATTTATTTATTTATTTATTTATTATTTTATTTACTTAATTCTTCATAAAAGATTTCCACCTCCTCTCTGCCTCAATTTTCCATCCAGCTCCTCAACCCCCCTCCATTTCTACTCCTAAGAGCAGTCAGGGTGTCCTGCCATTGGGAAGTCCAAGCTCCTCCCCCCTCCATACAGGTCTATAAAGGTGAGCATACAAACAAACCAGGCTACAACAAAGTCAGCCCATGCAGTAGTATCAAAACCCAATGCCATTGTCCTTGGCTTCTCAATCAGTCTTCATTGCCAGCCACATTCAGAGTGTCCATTTTTATCACATGCTCCATAACTCCAAGTCCAACTGACCTTGGTGAGTTCCCATTAGATCAGTCCCACCATCTCAGTGGGTGGAAGCACCCCTCGTGGTCTTGACTTCCTTGCTCATGTTCTCCCTCCTTCTGCTCCTCATTTGGACCTTGGCAGCTAAGTCCTGTGCTCCAATATGGGTTTCTGCCTCTATCTCCATCCATCGCCAGATGAAGGTTCTATGGTGATATGCAAGATATTCATCAGTGTGGCTATGGGACAAAGCCAGTTCATACACCCTCTCCTCTGCTGCCCAAGGAACAATCTGGGAACCTCTCCTTGGACTTGGGAACCCCTCTAGAGTCAAGTCTCTTGCAAACCCTAAAATGGCTCCCTTAATTAAGATATTTACTTCCATGCTCCCATATCCATTCTTCCTCCATCCCACACATCCCATTCCCCCAAGCTTCCCCGAATCCTCTCCTTCTCCCTTCTCTCTACCCATCTCCGCTTACATACAACCCACACACCCCTGTACACCCAAGATTTGTCTGGCAATCTTGTCTACTTCCAATATCCAGGAGAATAACTATATGATTTTCGTCAGGTTCACCTTATTTAGCTTCTCTAGGATGCCTAATTATAGGCTCAATGACCTTTAATTATGGCTAGAAACCACTTATGAGTGAGTACATACCATATTCTGCTTTTTGGGTCTGTGTTACCTCACTTACTAAAGCTTTTTCTATTTTCATTAATTTGCATGTAAAATTCAAGATGTCATTGATTTTTACCACTGAGTAAAACTCCAACATGTATATGTTCCACACCTTCTTTAACCATTCTTCTATTAAGGGTCACCTAGGTTGTTTCTAGGTTCTGGCTATTATAAATAATGCTGCTCTGAACATAGTTGAACAAATACTTTCGTAGTTAGATAGGGCATCTCTAGGGTATATTCACAAGAGTGGAATTGCTGGGTCCTGAGGTAGGTTGACTACCAGTTTCCTGAGAAACTGGCACACTGATTTCCAAAGTGGCTGCACAAGTTTTCATTCCCACCAACAATGGATGAGTGTTCCCCTCACTCCACATCCTCTTCAGCCTAAGCTGTCATTGGTGTATTTGATTTTAGCTATTCTGACAGATGTAAGATGGTATCTCAAATTTGTTTTGATTTGCATTTCCCTGATCGCTAAGAAGGTTGAGCACGACCTTAAGTGTTTTTTGGCCTTTCGAAGTTCTTCTGTTGAGAATTCTCTGTTCAGTCAGTACCCCATTTTTTAATTGAGTTAATTAGAGTTTTAGTGTCTAGTTTCTTGAGTTCTTTGTATATTTTGGAGATCAGATCTTTGTCTGATGAGGGGTTGGTGAAGATCTTCTCCCAATCAGTAGATGGCCTTTTTTGTCTTAATGACAGTGTCCTTTGTTTTTACAGAAACTTCTTAGTTTCAGGAGGTCCCATTTATTCATTGATTCTCTTATTGTCTGTGCTACTGGGGTTCTACCTAGGAAGTGGTCTCCTGTGCCCATGTCTTGTAGACTACTTCCCACTTTCTCTTCTATCATGTTCAATGTGGTCTGATTAATATTGAAGTCTTTAATCCATTTGGACTTGAGTTTTGTGCATGGTGATAGATATGGATCTATTTTCATTCTTCTACAGGTTGACATCCAGTTATGCCAGCACCATTTGTTAAAAATGTTTTCTTTCTTTCATTGTATAGTTTTAGCTCCTTTGTCGAAAATCAGTTGTTCATAGATTTGTGGATTAATATCTGGGTCTTCGATTCAATTCCATTGGTCAACATCTCTGTTTTTGTGCCATAACAAACAGTTTTCATTACTGTAGCTCTGTAATAGAGTTTGAAGGCCGGTATGGTAAAGCTTGTGGAAGTACTTTTATTGTATAGGGTTGTTTTGGCTATCCTGGATTTTTTGTATTGCCATATAAACTTGATTATTGTTCTCTTAAGGTCTGTGAAGAATTTTGATGGGATTTTGATGGGGATTGCATTGAATCTATAGATTGCCATTGGTAGAATTGCCATTTTTTTTGAAAGTAAATTTTATTAAATTATAAAAGTTTCCATTTACGCCCCTCTTCCCAACAGCCTCCCACTCCCCCCACTCCCTCTCCTCCTCCCTCTTCGACCTTTAGGGCAGTCAGGGTTTCCCGCCCTGTGGGAAGTTCAAGTTCCTCCCCCCTCCCTCCAGGTCCAGGAAGGTGAGTATCCAAACAGACTGGATCCCCAAAATCCAGTATATGCAGAGGAAACAAGTCCCAGTATCATAGTCAATGGCTTGTCAGAAAGACTTCGGGCCAGCCACATTCAGAGAATCCGGCCAAATTCCGAGAATCTGGTTAGATCACTTCCTCGTTAAGTCCCAGTCCAACTGGCCTTGGTGAACTCTCATTAGATCCGTTCCCTTGTATCAGTGGGTGATAGCATCCCTCGCAGTCCTGATTTCCTTTTTCATGTTCTTCCTCCTTCTGCTCCTCATTTGGACCTTGGGGGGCTCAGTCCGGTGCTCCAGTGTGGGTCTCCGTCTGTATCGCCGTCCTTCGCCAGATGAAGGATCTATGGTGATAAGCAAAATATACATCAGTATGGTTATGGGCCACGGCCGGTTCAGGCACCCACTCCTCTGTCCAGAGAACAATCTGGGGGATCTCTCCTTGGACCTGGGATCCCATATATAATCAAGTCTCCTGTAAACCCTAAAATGACTCCCATAGTTGAAATATATTCTTCCCTGATCCCATATTCATACTTCCTCCCTCCCCCCCCCATCCCAGGCCACCGAGCTTTCCCCATTCCTCCCCTACTCCCTTCTCTCTAACCCTCTCCTCTTCCATCAACCCTCCCACCCCCCCCCCCCCATGCACCCGAGGTTACCTGGGACTCTTGTCTATTTCCTACCTCCTGGCGGATAGCTAAATAATCTTCATCAGGTTCATCTTATTTAGCTTCTCTAGGATCACGAATAATAGGCTCAAAGACCTTTAATTATGGTTAGAATCCACTTATGAGTGAATACATACCGTGTTCCTCTTTTTGGGTCTGGCTTACCTCACTCAGTAAAGCGTTTTCTATTTCCATCCATTTGCATGCAAAATTCAAGATGTCATTGTTTTTTACCGCTGAGTAAAACTCTAATGTGTATATGTTCCACACCTTTTTTAACCATTCTTCTATTGAGGGGCACCTAGGCTGTTTCCAGGTTCTGGCTATTACAAATAGTGCTCCTATGAACATAGTAGAACAAATGCTTTTATAGTATGTTAGGGAATCTCTAGGGTATATTCCCAAGTGGAATTGCTGGGTCCTGAGGGAGGTTGACTCCCAGTTTCCTGAGAAACCGCCACACTAATTTCCACAGTGGCTGCACGAGTTTGCACTCCCACCAACAATGGATGAGTGTTCCCCTCACCCCACATCCTCTCCAGCATAGGCTATCATTGGTGATTTTGACTTTAGCTATTCTGACAGGTGTAAGATGGTATCTCAAAGTGGTTTTGATTTGCATTTCCCTGATCGCTAAGGAGGTTGAGCATGACCTTAAGTGTCTTCTGGCCATTCGAAGTTCATCTGTTGTGAATTCTCTGTTAAGTTCAGTACCCCATTTTTTAATTGGGTTAATTAGAGTTTTAGTGTCTAGTTTCTTGAGTTCTTTGTATATTTTGGAGATCAGACCTTTGTCTGATGAGGGGTTGGTGAAGATCTTCTCCCAGTCAGAAGGCAGCCTTTTTGTCCTACTGACAGTGTCCTTTGCTTTACAGAAGCTTCTCAGTTTCAGTAGATCCCATTTTTTCATTGTTTCTCTTATTGTCTGTGCTACTGGGGTCCTACTTAGGAAGAGGCCTCCTGTGCCTATATCTTGTAGACTACTTCTGACTTTCTCTTCTATCAGGTTCAAAGTGGACGAATTAATGTTGATGTCTTTAATCCATTTGGACTTGATTTTTGTGCATGGTGATAAATATGGATCTACTTTCATTTTTTTACAGGTTTACATCCAGTTATGCCAGCACCATTTGTTAAAGATGCTTTCCTTCTTCCATTGTATACCTTTAGCTCCCTTGTCAAAAATTAGGTGTTCATAAGTTTGTGGGTTAATATCTGGGTCTTCTATTCGATTCCATAGGTCGACTTCGCTGTTCTTATGCCAATACCAAGCTGTTTTCAATACTGTAGCTCTATAATAGAGTTTGAAGTCAGGGATGGTAATGCCTCCAGAAGTTCTTTTATTGTATAAGGTTGTTTTGGCTATCCTGGGTTTTTTGTTTTGCCATATAAACTTGATTATTGTTCTCTGAAGGTCTGTGAAGAAGTTTGATGGGATTTTGTTGGGGATTGCATTGAATCTATAGATTGCTTTTGGTAGAATTGCCATTTTTACTATGTTGATTCTCCCAATCCAAGAGCAGGGGAGGTCTTTTCATTTTCTGGTATCCTCCTCAATTTCTTTCTTCAAAGACTTAAAGTTTTTGTCAAATAGGTCTTTCACTTCCTTGGTTAGAGTAACCCCAAGATATTTTATGCTATTTGTGGCTATCATGAAAGGTGATGTTTCTCTGATTTCCCTCTCTGCTTCTTTATCCTTTGTGTATAGGAGGGCACTGATTTTTTGGAGTTGATCTTGTATCCTGCCACGTTACTAAAGGTGTTTATCAGCTGTAGGAGTTCTTTGGTAGAGTTTTTGGGGTCACTTATGTAAACTATCATATCGTCAGCAAATAACGAAAGTTTAACTTCATCCTTTCCAATACGAATCCCCTTGATCTCCTTATGTTGTCTTATTGCTATTGCTAGAACTTCAAGCACTATATTGAAGAGGTATGGAGAGAGTGGACAGCCTTGTCGCATTCCTGATTTTAGTGGAAAGGCTTTGAGTTTCTCTCCATTCAGTTTGATGTTAGCTGTCGGCTTGCTGTATATTGCTTTTATTATATTTAGGTATGATCCTTGTATCCCCAGTCTCTCCAACACCTTTATCATAAATGGGTGTTGAATTTTGTCAAATGCTTTTTCAGCATCTAGTGAGATGATCATATGTTTTTTTTTCTTTCAGTTTATTTATATGATTGATTACATTGATAGATTTGTGTATGTTGAACCAGCCCTGCATCTCTGGAATGAAGCCGACTTGATCATAATGGATAATTTTTCTAATGTGTTCTTGGATTCGGTTTGCCAGTATTTTATTGAGAATTTTCGCGTCGATGTTCATGAGTGAGATTGGCCTGTAATTCTCTTTCTTGGTTGTGTCTTTGTGTGGTTTTGGTATTAGCGTAACTGTAGCTTCAAAAAAGGAGTTTGGCAATGACTCTTCTGTTTCTATATTGTGGAATACGTTAAGGAGTATAGGTATTAGCTCTTCCTGGAAGTTCTGGTAGAATTCTGCATTGAAATCATCTGGTCCTGGGCTTTTTTTGGTAGGGAGATTTTTGATAACAGCTTCTAATTCTTCGCGACTAACAGGTCTATTTAGATTGTTCACCTGTTCTTGGTTAAACTTTGGTATATGGTACTTATCTAAAAAAATGTCCATTTCTTTTACATTTTCCAACTTTGTGGCTTATAAACTTTCATAGTAAGATCTAATGATTCTCTGAATTTCCTCTGTGTCTGTGGTTATGTCCCCCTTTTCATTTCTGATCCTATTAATTTGCATGTTCTCTCTCTGCCGTTTGATTAATTTGGATAGGGGTTTGTCAATCTTGTTGATTTTCTCCAAGAATCAGCTTTTTGATTCATTGATTCTTTGGATTGTTTTCTGTGTTTCTATTTTGTTGATTTCAGCCCTCAGTTTGATTATTTCCAGTCTTCTAGACCTCCTGGGTGAATCAGCTTCTTTTTTTTTCTAGATCTTTCAAGTGTGCTGTTAAGTCTCCAATGTGTGCTTTCTCCGCTTTCTTTAATTGGGCACTTAGTGCTATGAACTTTCCTCCTAGCACTGCTTTCATAGTGTCCCATAGGTTTGAGTATGTTGTGTCTTTGTTTTCATTAAATTCAAGGAAGAGTTTAATTTCTTTCTTTATTTCTTCCTTGACCCAGGGGTGATTTAGTAGTTGACTGTTCAGCTTCCATGAGTTTGTTGGCTTCCTGGGGGAAGCATTGTTGTTGAATTCTAAATTTATTCCATGGTGATCTGACAAGACACAGGGAGTTACTAATATTTTTTTGTATCTGTGGAAGTTTGCTTTGTTACCGAATATGTGGTCAATTTTCGAGAAGGTTCCATGAGCTGCAGAGAAAAAGGTATATTCTTTCCTATTTGGGTGGAGTGTTCTATAGATGTCTGTTAAGTCCATTTGATTCAATACCTCCAATAAATCTCTCAATTCTCTGTTTGGTTTCTGTCTGATTGACCTGTCCATTGGTGAGAGAGGAGTGTTGAAGTTTCCTACTATTAGTGTGTGTGGTTTGATGACTGCCTTGAGTTCTAGAAGAGTTTCTTTTACATATGTGGGTGCCTTTATATTAGGAGCATAGATATTCAGGATTGAGACTTCCTCCTGATGAATTGTTCCAGTTATGAGTATGAAATGTCCATCTCCATTTCTTCTGATTGATTTTAGTTTGAAGTCGATTTTGTTAGATACACCCACTTGTTTCTTAGGTCCATTTGCTTGCTAAACCTTTTCCCAAACCTTTACTCTGAGTAGTTGTCTGTCTTTGTGGTTGAGGTGTGTTTCTTGTAAACAGCAGAATGTTGGATCCTGTTTTCGTATCCAATCTCTAAGTCTGTGCCTCTTTATAGGTGAATTGAGTCCATTGATACTAAGTGATATTAATGACCAGTGGTTGTTGACTCCGGTCATTTTTTTTTTTTTAGGTAGTAGAGTGTATGTGTTTTTCTTCTTTGATTTGTGCTTGTGAATGGTCGCTAGATGTACGAGTTATTGTAGGCCGTGTTGGGAATGTTGGATTCCTCCGGTAGTGATTTTCCTTCTAATATTCTCTGTAAGGCTGGATTAGTAGCTACGCATTGTTTAAATTTGTTTTTATCCTGGAATATTTTGTTTTCTCCGTTGATAGTGAATAATAGCTTGGCTGGGTATAGTAGTCTGGGTTTGCATCCATGGTCTCTTAGTTTCTGCAGTACCTCTATCCAGGATCTTCTGGCTTTCATGGTTTTCATAGAGAAATCCGGTGTGAGCCTGATAGGTTTACCTTTATAAGTTACTTGACCTTTTTCCTTTGCAGCTCTTAAAATTTTTTCTTTAATATGTATGTTTTGTGTTTTGATTATTATATGGTGAGGGGATGTTTTTTTCTGATCCAGTCTATTCGGTGTTCTGTATGCTTCTTGAACCTTCATAGGAATATCGTTCTTTAGGTTGGGAAAGTTTTCTTCTATAATTTTGTTGAATATATTTTCTGGGCCTTTGATCTGCAGTTCTTCTCCTTCTTCAATCCCTATTATTCTTAGATTTGTTTTTTTTTATTGTGTCCCATATTTCCTGAATGTTTTGTGAAGAGAATTTGTTTGATTTGTTGTTTTCTTTGACCAGAGCATTTATTTTCTCTATGGTATCTTCAGATTCTGAGATTCGTTCTTCTATCTCTTGTATTCTATTGGTTATGCTTGATTCTGTAGTCTCTGTTCGTTTACCTAGGTTTTCCATATCCAGCCGGTTCTCGGTTTGTGTTTTCTTCATTGCCTCCATTTCAGTTTTCAATTCTTGAACTGTTTCCTTTACTTGTTTGATTGTTTTTTCTTGGTTTCTCAGGGTCTCATTCACGAATTTACTTATTTCTTCAAACTTTTTGTTATATTTCTCATCTATTTATATACTCATTTCTTCAAACTTTTTGTTATATTTCTCATCCAATTCTTTAAGGGAGTTATTCACATCCTCTTTAAGGGACTCTATTGCTTTCATAATGGCACTTTTTTCCACTTCTTCTGGGTTAAGGTGTTCAAGTCCTTCTGATGTGGGGTCCTTGGGATCTGGTGTTTTCATGTTGTTTTTCAGATTGTTGGATGAGGTCTTGCCTTGGCGTCTTCCCATCTCTTACTTCAAATGTTCTCTATTGGAACTTCTGTTACCGGGTCAGGTTCTTTTCTTGGGCAGGGACTTCACTGACAGAATGCCCACCTTTCCTCAGGCAGGCTATTGAAGCACAGGCACTCCTTCTTTCCGGGATGTGCTTACAATGCAGGGTCAGCTTGCAAGGCAGCTGAGCTGGGGAAATTTTATGGCCCCAGGGGGAAGGGAGAAATATAGGAATTCGTACCTGGATGGGAGTTGGGATGGCAGGCGGGAGGGGGTAGCCAGCACTGCAGGGCGACCTGGGCGACTGTGGGGTCGGGGAACGCCAAAGCTCCTCCTCACCAGGACCCTGTCAAGGTCCGAAGCAAACTCACCCCTCTGATGGCCCTCTGCTAGAAGTCAGGGCCCCTGCTGGTCAGGAATGTGGCTGAGCTGGCACCTGGTCCACCTGTCCTCAGGGAGGCCTTTAAGACCCAGGAACTGCCTCGAGCAGGTCTGCGCCTACAGCCCAGGCCCAGCTCGCAAGGCAGCTGAGCTGGGGAAATTTTATGGCCCCAGGGGGAAGGGAGAAATATAGGAATTCCTACCTGGATGGGAGCTGGGATGGCAGGCGGGAAGGGGTAGCCAGCACTGCAGGGTGACCTGGGCGACTGTGGGGTCGGGGAACGCCGAAACTCCCTAGAATTGCCATTTTTACTATATTGATTCTCCCAATCCAAGAGCATGGGAGATTCTTCCATTTTCTGGTATCCTCTTTAATTTCTTTCTTTAATACCTTAAAATTCTTGTCAAATAGTTCTTTGTCAATCTTGTTGATTTTCTCAAAGAACCACCTCTTTGTTTAATTGATTCTTTGAATTGTTTCCTTGTTTCTATTTTGTTGATTTCAGCTCTCAGTTTGATTATTTCCAGTCTTCTACTCCTCCTTGGTGAGTCTCCTTTTTTTTTTTTTTCTAGAGCTTTCATGTGTGCTGTTAAATCTCTAATGTGAGCTCTCTCTGTTTTCTTTTTGTGGGCACTTAGTGCTTTGGACTTTCCTTTTAGCACTAGTTTCATAGTGTCCAATAGGTCTGGGTATGTTGTATCTTCATTTTTCTCGAATTTAAGGAAGGCTTTAATTTCTTTCTTTATTTCTTACTTAACCCAGGGGTGGATCAGTAGCTGACTGTTTAGTTTCCTTGATTTTGTATGCTTTCTGGGGGTGGAATTGTTGTTAAATTTCAGCTTTACTCCATGGTGATCTCATCAGACACAGATTGTTGTTTCTTTTTTTTTGTATCTGAGGATGTTTGCTTTGTTACCAAGTATGTGATGAATTTCCATGAGGTGCTGATAAGAAGGTATATTCTTTCTTGTTTGGGTGCATTCTTTTATGGATGTTTGTAAAGTGTCATTTGTTTCATTACATCTTTTTTTTCTCTTATTTTTCTGTTAAGTTTCTATCTGGTTGACCTATCCATTGTTGAGAGAGGAGTGTTGAAATCTCCTTCCATTAGTGTGTGGGGTTTGATTTGTAATTTGATTTCCAGTAATGCTTTGTTTTGTTTTGTTTTTTTTTAAATATGTGGGTGCTTTTATATTAGGGGCCTAGATATTCAGTATTGAAACTTCATTTTGATGAATTGTTCCTGTTATAAGAAAAAGTGTCCTTCTCCATCTCTTCTGACTGATTTAAGTTTGACGTCAATTTTGTTAGATATCAGGAGAGCCACATCCACTTGTTTCTTAGGTCTGTTTTCTTGGAAAAACTTATCCCAACCCTTTACTCTGATGTAGTGTCTGTCTTTTAGGTTGAGGTGTGTATCTTTTTTTTTCTAGATTTTTTTATTTTTATTTTTTATTATTTATTTATAAAAATTTCCACTTTCTCCCCTCCTCCCAATACCCTCCCATTCCCCCCCCTCCTCCCTCTCCAGCCCTAAGACAGTCCTTTCCAGCCCTGTGGGAAGTTCAAGTACCTCCCACCTCCCTCCAGTTCTAGGAAGGTGAGCATCCAAACAGACTAGGATCCCAAAAAGCCAGTACATGCAGACGAAACAAGACCCAGTGCCATTGTCAATGGCTTCTCAGTCAGTCTCTGTATCAGCCACATTCAGAGAATCCGGTTTGATCACATGCTCGTTCAGTCCCAGTCCAGCTGGCCTTGGTGAGCTCTCATTCGATCAGTCCCCACTGATATATCAGTGGGTGAACGCACACCTCACGGTCCTGACTTCCTTTTTCATATTCTTCCTCCTTCTGCTCCTCATTTGGACCTTGGGGACTCAGTCCAGTGCTCCAGTGTGGGTCTCCATCTCTATCTCCATCCATCGTTGGATGAAGGTTCTCTCTGATCCTGCCTTCTTTGCTCACGTTGTCCCTCAATCTGCTTCTCATTTGGACCTAGGGAGTTAAGTCCAGTGTTCCAATGTATCTCTATCTCTATCTCCATCCATCGCCAGATGAAGGTTCTATGGTGATATGCAAAATATTCATCAGTATGGTTATGGACCAAGGCCAATTCAGGCACCCTCTCTTTTGCTGCCCAGGGAACAATCTGGGAACCTCTCCTTGGGCCTGTGAACCCCTCCAGAATCAAGTCTCTTGCAAACCCTAAAATGGTTTCCTTAGTTGAGATATATATCACCCTGCTCCCATATCCATCCTTCCTCCCTCCCCCCCATCCCATTCCCCCAAGTTATCCCCAATCCTCCCCTCTCCCTTGTCTCTAACCATCTCCCCTTACTTCTACCACCCCTCCCCCCGGACCCAAGTTTGCCTGGCAACCTTGTCTACTTCCAGTTTCCAGGAGGATAATTATATGATTTTCTTCAGGTTCACCTTCTTATTTAGTTTCTCTAGGATCACGAATTATAGGCTCAAAGACCTTTAATTAAGGCAAGAATCCACTTATAAGTGAGTACATACCATATTCCTCTTTTTCGGTCTGGGTTACCTCACTCAGTAAAGCGTTTCTATTTCCATCCATTTGCATGCAAAATTCAAGATGTCATTGTTTTTTACCACTGAGTAAAACTCCAACATGTATATGTTCCACACCTTCTTTAACCATTCTTCTATTAAGGGGCACCTAGGTTGTTTCCAGGTTCTGGCTATTACAAATAGGGCTGCTATGAACATAGTTGAACAAATGCTTTTGTAGTATGATAGGGCCTCTCTTGGGTATATTCCCAAGAGTAGAATTGCTGGGTCCTGAGGGAGGTTGACTCCTAGTTTCCTGAGAAACTGGCATACTGATTTCCACAGTGGCTGTCAAGTTTGCATTCCCACCAACAATGGATGAGTGTTCCCCTCACTCCACATCCTCTCCAGCATAGGCTATCATTGGTGTTTTTGGGTTTAGCTCTTCTGACAGGTGTAAGATGGTATCTCAAAGTGGTTTTGGCTTGCATTTCCCTGATTGCTAAGAGGTTGAGCATGTCCTTAAGTGTCTTCTGGCCATTCGAAGTTCATCTGTTGTGAATTCTCTGTTCAGTTCAGTACCCCATTTTTTAATTGGGTTAATTAGAGATTTAGTGTCTCATGTCTTGAGTTCTTTGTATATTTTGGAGATCAGACCTTTGTCTGATGAGGGGTTGGTGAAGATCTTCTCCCAGTCCGAAGGTAGCCTTTTTGTCTTACTGACAGTGTCCTTTGCGTTACAGAAGCTTCTCAGTTTCAGCAGGTTCCATTTATTCATTGTTACTCTTATTGTCTGTGCTACTGGGGTTCTACTTAGGAAGTGGCCTCCTGTGCCTATATCTTGTAGACTACTTCCCACTTTCTCTTCTATCAGGTTCAAAGTGGTCAGATTAATGTTGATGTCTTTAATCCATTTGGACCTGAGTTTTGTGCATGGTGATAAATATGGATCTACTTTCATTCTTCTACAGGTTGACATCTAGTTATGCCAGCACCATTTGTTAAAGATGCTTTCCATCTTCCATTGTATACCTTTAGGTCCCTTGTTGAAAATCAGGTATTCATAGGTTTGTGGGCTAGTATCTGGGTCTTCTATTCAATTTCATAGGTCGACTTCTCTGTTGTTATGCCAATACTAAGCTGTTTTCAACACTGTTGCTCTGTAATAGAGTTTGAAGTCAGGGATGGTAATGCTTCCAGAAGTTCCTTTATTGTATAAGATTGTTTTGGCTATCCTGGGTTTTTTGTTTTGCCATATAAACTTGATTATTGTTCTCTGAAGGTCTGTGAAGAATTTTGATAGAATTTTGATGGGGATTACATTGAATCTATAGATTGCTTTTGGTAGAATTGCAATTTTTACTATGTTGATCCTCCCAATCCAAGAACAAGGGAGATCTTTCCATTTTCTGGTATCCTCCTCAATTTCTTTCTTCAAAGACTTAAAGTTCTTGTCAAAAAGGCTTTCACTTCTTTGGTTAGAGTTACCCCAAGACATTTTTTGCTCTTTGTGGCTATCGTGAAAGGTGATGTTTCTCTGATTTCCCTCTCTGCTTCCTTATCCATGTGTATAGGAGGGCAACCGATGTTTTGGAGTTGATCTTGTATCTTGCCACATTACTAAAGGTGTTTATCAGCTGTAGAAGTTCTTTGGTTGAGTTTTTGGGGGTCGCTTATGTACACTATCATATCGTCTGCAAATATCAAAAGTTTAGCTTCATCCTTTCCAATTCAAATCCCCTTGATCCCCTTATGTTGTCTTATTGCTATTGCTAGAACTTCAAGCACTATATTAAAGAGGTATGGAGAGAGTGGACAGCCTTGTTGTGTTCCTGAGTTTAGTGAAATGGCTTGGTTTTCTCTCCATTCAATTTGATGTTTGCTGTCGGCTTGCTATATTTTTTTAATTAAAAATTTCCACCTCCTACGCACCTCGCACTTCCCTCCCTTCCCCTCCCCCTCACTTCCTCCCCCTGCTTCTCCAGGCCAAAGAGCAGTCAGGGTTCCCTACCCTATTGGAAGTCCAAGGTCCTCCCTTATCCCCCTAGGTCCAGGAAGGTGAACATCCAAACAGACACGGCTCCCACAAAGCCTGTCAATACAGGAGAATCAAAGCCCAGTGCCATTGTCCTTGGCTTCTCATAAATAGCATAATGTTGGGTCCTGTTTTCATATCCATTCTGTTAACCTGTGACTTTTCATAGGTGAATTGAGTCCGTTGATATTAAGCGATATTAGTGACCAGTGGTTGTTAACCCGGTTTCTTTTCTGGTTGTAGTGTTTGTGTGTTTCCCTTCTTTGAGTTGTGTTGGTGTAGGGTTGTCAGATGTCTGTGCTATTGAGGGTGTTGTTGGTTTCCTTGGATTGAGGCTTTCCTTCTAGTACTTTCTGTAGGCCTGGATTGTGTATTTTTTAAATCTTTTTTTTTTGTCATGGAATATCTTTTTTTCTCCATCAATGGTGAAAGAAAACTTGGCTTGGTATAGTATTCTGGGCTTGTATCCATGGTCTCTTAGTGTCTGCAGCACATCTATCTAAATCCTTCTGGCTCTCATTGTTCCCATTGATAAGTCCAGTGTAATTCTGCTAGGTTTACGTTTATATGTTATATGCCCTATTTCCTTTGCATCTTTCAATAGTCTTTCTTTATTCTGTATGTGTTGTGTTTTTATTATTATATGGAGAGGGGATTTGTTCCAGTCTATTTGGTGTTCTATAAGCTTCCTATACTTTCATAGGAATATCCTTCCTTAGTTTGGTAAATCTTCTTTTATAATTTTGTTGAATATATTTTCTGGGCCTTTGAGCTGTAATTCTTCTCCTTTTTCTACCTCCATTATTCTTAGGTTTGGTCTTTTCATCATGTCCCAGATTTGCTGGATGTTTTGTGGTAAGAATTTGTTGGATTGTTGGATTTGCTGTTTTCTTTGATCAATGAGTCTATTTCCTCTATTGTATCCTCTGCACCTGAGATTCTTCTATTGTGTGTATTCTGTTGATTATACTTTTCTCTGTAGTTCCTGTTAGTTTACCCAGACTTGCCATAGCCAACATTTCTCGGTTTGGGTTTTCTTCATTACCTCCATTTTGGTTTTCAAGTCTTGAAGTGTTTCCTTTACCTGTTTGATTGCTTTTTCTTGGTTTCTTGGGTATTTTTGAAGGATTTATTAATTTCTTCAAACTTTTTTTTGCCTTCTCTTCTATTTCTTTAAGGGAGTTTCACTTCTTGTTTAAGGCTCTCAGTCATTTAAAGGTTATGTTTAAAGTCAATTTTTGTCTACTTCTTCTGGGTTAGGATGTTCAAGTCTTCCTGTTGCATGTTTCCTGGATTCTGATGTTATCATGTTGCTTTTCAGGTTGTTGGAGGAATTCTTTCATTGGTGTCTGTCCATCTCTTCCTTCAACTGAGGCCAGCAGAGTCTTAGCTGTAGTAAGGAGGCAGGGCTATGACCCGCCTCCCACCTAACTTAACCCCCAACATAACCACACAGAAACTGTGTTAATTTAAACATTGCCTGGCCCATTATCTCCACCCCCTTTTTCGTTAACTCTCACATATTAGATTAACCCATCTCCATTATTGTGTGTTACCACTTGACTGTGGCTTACTGCCATGAGTCTAATCAGAGTTTGTCTCAGACAGGAGAATCATGGCATCTGCCTGACTCTGCTGTCCTTCCCAGCATCCAGTTCTGTCTTTCCTGCATACCTAAGTTTCTGCCATATCAAAGGAAGTCTCTTTATCAACCAATGAAAGCAACACATCTTACACCATGTAGCATCTTGTTCCAATCTTTGCTATGGCTGACTGTGTACTTGGGAGTTTTTCTTGGTCTGCCCTCTCTTAGGTTCCCTTAGAAGTGGATCAGGCTCTCAGATCCCCTCTGCCCTGAAACTGGCTGAGATGGAGGATCCAAGGACCTTGCAGATGAAAATGAGTGTGTGGGTTCAGACTGGAATGTGCTAAAGAGAGCCAGCAGCTGGGAAACACAACACTGGATGGCCAGCAAAGCTTAGGGAGTTGAAAGGGGCCTGTACTCAGTTCCCCCGGACCATCTGGCTGTGGGGCCACTCACTCACGTGTATGGATCCTCTCAGCATAGGAGCAGGGCCTCTTGTCTGGGTCCATGGACCTCACAGGTGGGTTTGGGATGCAGGGTAGGGTGGTACAAAGAAGCTCTAGCAGTAGGGACACTCCCACTGGCTCCCCAAACTCTCAGCCCCATAGCAGGCTGAATTGGGGGATCCAAGAACCTCGCAGATGAAAAAGGGTGCTTGGGAGCAGGCTAGAGTGTGCTAAAAAAGAAGAGTGTCCATATGAGCTTGATTTTAATGTGATAAAGGGAGTCACTGGACAAGAAACTGCCCTTTCCTCAAGTGCTAAGAGTGTACCTACCAAATTGGAATATCAGGACACAAAAGCAAGTGACTGTTGAACTTTTCAAAGACAATGAAAGACAGTCCTTCAAAGTTTTCTACTTGTCAGAAATGTCAATCAGGTGTTCTTAACCTGTAGCCAATGATGTATGCCTCAGCTGATGTGGGATTCCCTTCTGTATGCTGTGAATATGTTTTATTAATATTGGTTAATAAAGAAACTGCTTTGGCCCAGACAGGGAAGAATACAGCCAGGCTGGAAGAGATATATGGAGAGAGTAAGTAGAGTCAAGAAGATTCCTTGTAGCTGCCAAAGGAGACAGATAACCTGAAATCTTAACAGTAAACCATGAGCCTCATGGTAAAATGCAAAATAATGGAAATGGATTAATTTGAGATATAAGCACTATCTACCAATATGCTTACGTGATTATCCAAGCAGTGTTGTAAATAATATACTTTCTGTGTGGTTATTTCAGGCATGGGCAGCCAGAAACAAATAAGCCATCTCTGCTTACACTCTACATTGCAGAGAAAAGTTGGGTTACTATTCAGGTAGCCATCTGTCTCTTTCTTTTCTGTAATTGTGGAATTTGCTTGTTCTGTATTTCCTGTTTACTCGGGTAATATTTTATCCTTCTCAAATCTCTGATAGTGTACAAGACTAGACAGTTATTATTCTATCTGTTCTCTTCATTGTCAGATTCCAAAAATATACTCAAAAGAGAGATTTGAAGATTATAAAGGTTGAGACATAAAAGCTTAAGTTGATTATCTAAGAAAATATTTAATCTCTTTGACGCTACTTTTAGTCCAGTAATACAAGCTGTCATAGAAAGTAGTTGATGTTTAAAACTATGGATTCAGAAAGATATGATAAATAATTGAGTACTTTCTCTTTTTTGCCAAATACAAACGGAGTGGACACTGTGAATATGATTTCTATCTGTTAGCTTTTCTTATTGTATATATTTTTATTGTATTAGAGTTAAACCCTTTCATTTTTATTTAGACTAAAGGGGAACAATGTTGCAAAATAATCTTTCTGTACATTGTGAAGATATATCTCTGCCAAGGCACTTTTTATTCATTTATTAAAGAACTTATTGCCCAATATTTAGGTATTAGAACATAGGTGGGGGTACTAGGATGAGATAAGAACTCTGTGGAGTAATCAGAATGGATGGGAATTCACCAGCAACACATGGAGCAAAAACAAAGTATGGTACTAAAAAAGGTAATGAGCCATGTGGCAGAACAGAGATTAATAGTAAAAGGCATATTTAATATATAAGAGCTAGTAGAAAACAAGCATAAGGTAAGGGGCAGGGAACACTGACTGCTCTTAGGACTAGAGAGGGAGGGGGAGGTGAGGAGGGTGAGGGAAAAGGGATCAGGGGAGGAGGTGGAAAATTTTAATAAATAAATAAATAATTTTTTTTTAAAAAAAGAAAATTAGTAAGAAGTCTGCATGTCTTTATTTCAGAGATGGCAATCCAGAAAAGTCAGTCTAAAAAAATCCTTGTCACTGACTGTAGTTAGTGACTCTGTGAGTCTGTGAGTCTCTGTGAGTCTGAGGCCAGCCTGGTCTTCAAGAGCTAGTTCCAGGACAGGCTCCAAACTCCAAAGCTACAGAGAAACCCTGTCTCAAAACACCAAAAAAAAGAAAGAAAGAAAGAAAGAAAGAAAGAGAAAAGAAAAAAGGAAAGAAAAAGAAAAAAAAGTTTTATAAAAACATTACGGGACAGCTTTATGAATAATTTTAAAGTAAGTATTCACATAAAAGCAGAGAAGAGCACTAGTAAATACTATTGAGTTGTTAATGAAAATCTAGGACAACCTAGAGATGAGTACTGTAATACTCGAGATCTCCATAGTTCCTACAATTACAGAATTATCGAATGTACATTGAAATCTGAACTCAGAGATATCAGACTAATTCTTTTCTTTGTTTATTGCTTCCTTTCCTCCTTCCTTCCCTCTCTCCTTCCTTCCTTCCTTCCTTCCTTCCTTCCTTCCTTCCTTCCTTCCAGCCTTCCTTCCTTCCAGTCTTCCTTCCTTCCTTCCTTCCTTCCTTCCTTCCTTCCTTCCTTCCTTCCTTCCTTCCTCCTTCCCTCCCTCCCTCCCTCCTTCCCAGTCCCTCTCTCTCTCATTATTTCTTTCCTCCAAACCCTCTAACTCACTTAGTCCTTCCATTTCTCATAGAGGTATTTGGAGGTAAATGAACTCTCTGAACAAAGTAGGCAAATCTTTTCTTCTCATTGTAGGTCAAAAATAGTGTATCCAAGTTTCTAATTATTGTGAATATGTGCAGATTTCTAGGTGTAGATCTTGTTCCAATTAGAATCATGGGTACAGAACTGCCAAAGTTCCAGATTGAGTCTTGTGTGGTGAACAGGACAGAGAGGGAGTCATTTTGAATAATAGGTCATTCGTGTAGTTTGTGAACGCATCAATGAGGTTAACATAGGAAAAAAAATTAATTAAAGACTGTAATGTGACACCTGGAATGTTTATGATAAAACAAAATTTAACTTGAGGTGTATACTACATTGTCCTTTTGCCTTAGCAAACAAGAGACAGTAAGTGATGGTTTTTATCCCTTTGTAAAGTGAAACACATTATCTCGTTAGGCAAGAGAGTGGTTTTGGGTTCATCCTGCAACACAGATCAGAAATTTAGGTTGTAAAGACAATCTTATTTTTGTTTCCCCATCTAAAGAAAAACTACATTCATAAAACACTGTGCAGATTATTTCATCTTCACAACAATTTATTTTAATTAAATATTTAATTTTGATTATGTGGTACATAGTTGCAAGTCTGACATTATTTTTACTTCTCCATTTTCTGCTACTCCTAAACTCCACAGACCATTTCTAATATAATTAGTAATGTTACACTAAACTCAAACAGTGATTCACAAGCAACACACAAAAAAAACTTCCTGAGTTCATGACTCCTATGTAATTGTGCTTATTATACCCAGAGGCTTATCCCTCATGATAACCCATTCACCTTTCTTTTAGCATCAGGTGACCATCCACAGCTTTTCATCTATGAATTAGGCCTTGTGAAATTTCTCCCCGGGATGGTTACTGTTGATGCCACAGTTCAGGTCTTGTTTAATCAAATATAATGCTGAGATTAAATGGACCTTCCCTTTCGTGTGTAGAAGCCATGAAATCGAACCAGAAATGTCTTGATACTCTACTGCTAAATAGTTTCTTCCTCCTCTTCCATGATGGACTCTGAGCCTTTCATCTATGTGTAGCAGTCTAGAGATATGGATTAAGACTGGGCACTTGTTCTCTTCATTGATCAACTGTGGATCTCCTAAACAACTTCTATGTACTGTCAAACAGGATTCTTTGCTGTAAGGTGAGGGGTATATTTATCAATGGTCAGACATTCTGAATGATTTAGAACAAAATCAAAATAACTGTTTCTATATTTTATCTAGTATAAATTAAAACGCAGCTGAAATGCAATGATGGGCATTTTTTCCCTGGATAAAGAGACTCCAGAAGCTACTAGAAACTTTCAACTCAATCTAGAAATAACCAACTGTGGCCCTGACACCTAAAACATAGATTTTTATTAAAATTTCCTTATTGTTGTAGACATAGCTATTGGTTGTAGAGTAGCTGATTGTAGCCTGTGTTCCAACAAGCCAGATACAACCAATTGTTCTAATTAAGCTAATTAACAAAGCCTAACTAATCCTGAAAAATCAGAAAATTATACATTCATTATGTTCCCTTTGAGAGGGTTTGTAACAAAAAGAGTGGGCTTGTTGGGGTTTCTGTCCCACATGGTACCCCACAACCGGCAAGTCCTGAAGAAAATCACACAGAGTCTACATTAGGTTATAAAATGATTGGCCCATTAGTTCAGTCTTCTTATTAACTAATTCTTACATCATACGGTAACCCATAATTCTTGTCTATGTAAGCCATGTGGATCGGTACCTTTTCCAACGGGGCAGGTTACATCTTGCATCTCTGTGGTCTGGGCAGGAATGGAGGAATGGGTTTCCTCCTTTTTAGCCTTCTCCTGCTCTCATTGCCCAGCCTCTACTTCCTGTCTGGTTGACCCACCTATCCTTCCTGCCTGGTCAATCAACGTTTTATTAAAATACATGATTGACAGAATATAGATAATTCTCCCGCACCAAGGGTTGACAAAGATTCAGAGGTCAATAATTAATAGCAATTTGTGTCCCTGCAGAGGATTTGTTTTTGATTCCCTGAACCCCAATCATAGTTTACAATAGTCTATAACTCCCATTAGAGTGATCTAACACCCACTTCTGACATCCTTGGGCAGCAGTCCTACATGTAGTGAACAAACATGCTTGCTGGCCTAACACAAAAGGACAAAATAAATAAATCTAAACATCTTTTAAGAAAAAGAAATGATTTGGATACGTTAAAATATTCTTCTTCCTTCATTTCTTTAACAGTGAATGTCTGATTGTTCTTTCTGTAATGCAAAATGAGAGTATTCACTAAACATCTATGGTAAATGCTTTCCAGGAGCTATTGCCAAGAATGTTCTTTCTAGTAATTATTTTTAAGGGAGGATTTTTATACTTTACTTGTTTTGTGAATGTATGAAGTTTTATACAGCGCATAGTAATAATCATGATCAGATGTGGAAATGATCACATATTTATACATGTGAAATGAAGCAACAGAAATCTAATGTGGAAAATGCACTGACTTTTCAACAGCAGGAACCATAGACACAAAGGAGATTCCATTAAAATTTTATTTCCTTTTTCTTTCTTTTCTCACACCATTATCATATGCTTCTCTTGAAGAGATGATGAAGTTAATGTAGCATAAATTGCACGAATTTATGGAAAATAGTAACTCAAAATATCAGGGCAGCAACTCAGTGATGTTTGCTTGACTTTCTGTCATGTTTCTTAAATTTTCAAATGTTATACTAACATTCCATCCTAACCTATAAAATTAAAGTAAAACAAAATATGTAATGAATTTGACTATAATAATTTTGGGGATAGTCTACCATGATTTTGCCATGAGGAAGAATCTGCAGGATTAAGGTTTAATTTGCTTCTTCAAAGCTTCCATTGGGAAATAGTTTTTTAATCAGAGACTCCTCTAAGTCTACTCAGTTCCCATGTGTCCCTCAATGTTTTCTTGCCTTAACCATTAAAGACCAACATCTTCAAGTTTTCAGTTACTTATTAAGTGACTCTTTGGAAAATAAGCAAAGTGTTGACCTCAGAATTAAAATGTTTGGTTCAAATCTTTTTAAAACAATAAAAAATCTAAAACTTTGAATAAGTGGGTAGAGGCAAAGTGATAGACCCAATTAGAGAGAAAAGATAAAAGAAACTATCAAGTGTTAGGCTATATTAACTAAGGATATGCAGTGCTCTGAACCCTGTACTTTTTTTAAAACATAGTAGAGAAAGATTATTGAAATGTGGATAATTTTAAGTGGTATTTTATTATGAAATTGTATCATCAAATCTCTTGTTAAAATCACTTTGATAGAAAATTACACAATAAAAGAATCATTGGAAAAATCCAAAGAACAAATGCAATACACCAACTTTTGTAGAAGTGGCTGAGACTCATCACAGTTAGAGTTTCCAGATTAGTATAATATAGATAAATGATAACTTATAAGATTGGAGAAGAAGGGTAGAAAATTTTTCCAGTATGTTAATAACTTTATAATATTTAAATTATTCTTTACAAACAAACTCCTGCCTATTTTTTTTACAGGAGAAAGTAAATAATCAATCTTAAGTTAAAAAAGTTCAATGAGCAAGAATCAAAACTGACAGGAAGAGAAAATAGTAAACATTTTTACTCTGGGCTAAAAGCTGGAAGAACTGGCAGTGAATTAGACTTGTGGTAAATTTCCAACAGCCAGTTCAAATCCACTCAAGCAGAGATAGAGAAAATCAGAATGAGGGGATCACCACTGTTTCACACCAAGACCTCACAATGGAGAACAAAGAGGTGAAGCTCCAGTTGGTCTAAGTTCCCAGCACAGGACCCCTCCTTTCTCAGGCTCCACCTGCATTCAGTGAGAATGATTTCAGCAGGGTGTCAGGGGGCTTAACACTACCTGGAGACTGAGCCAAATACAGATACCACTTTATCATATTTATCACACACTGAAATGCATGCAATATTTAACTTACATGTGATTCTTCTAGGTTTGTCAACCATAGAACCACTGAGGACAAAAATATTTATAGAAATATACCAAATATAGTTTGTCAATCAAAAATAAATATTATAACAAAAGGGAACTGAATAAATTTGAGAACCAGAAATAAACAATGTGTGTGTTCATGCCAATATACTCTTGTTACTCCATGTTTGTAAATAAAATTACAAAAAAATCAGAGTTATAGTATTCACTTTAAGAACAGTAGGAAAAGATGACATGGACCAGAATTCCTTATTTCTATAAAGGAAGCATGTACTATATCACTGTACTCCAGTCATTATTTGTTATATTTCAATATTGAAATAAAAGTTTAAGAGTTCAGTTGAACTGAACATAGTAGTTTGCTCCAAAGGCACCAGATTTTGTTTAGGAACTTTTAATGACCTTTCCTTAGGTCACTTCATTTTGTTGGAAGGTAGGTGGCACTGTGAGCACAGGAGTCAGTGGCTCCCCAAAACAAAATGAGCCATGGAAGTCTGCCATGCACCTTTAAGACAGTGGTTCTCAAACTTCCTACACTTGTGATCCTTTACTAGTTCCTCATGTTATAGTGACCCACCCAAGCATAAAGTAATTTAACTTTTACTCTATAATGGTAACTTTGTACTGTTATGAATGCTAATATAAATATCTGATATGCAGGATATCAGATATGCTACCCAAAAAGGGTCTCAACCTATAGGCTGAGAACCACTGCTATAAGCTAAAAAAAAAAAAAATCTAAACTTCAATCAAGTTTGTCTCCTTACCAGATTAGAATTTATGTTCATCTTAGAATCAGCGACAGAGAAACACAGGTAAATCAAAAGAAGTTTCAACTCTGAAAACTTTTTTTCTTGTCTTATACACTTCAGCTTTCAGTCTGATGGGAACAAAGTGATGTCCACATTCAAATCTGCATTGTATGTTTTCCATGGCAAAATGAAACTCTATATCCCTTATTTAAGCAGTCAGCCTCAAAGAATATCAATTGATCATTAACCATTGTGTATGGCATGACATCAAACAGGATCCTGCATCAGTACACTGTGTGTTTCTGAAGGGTAATATACCTTAGATATCCCCTTTAGAAATTAAAAATTAGGTTTTGTATTTGACATGACTATGTAAATCACGTAGAAATAAGCACAGTCATTTCATACTCTATGGTCTATTTATTTTTTTTTCTAAACTTTTGGGAGAGGGTTCAATCCATCTTCCTGTTTTTTTGAAAGCTAGATGGCACTGTGAGCACAGTAGTCATTAATTGATCAAGTATAGTTTGGCCTGTGCTTTTAAGGGCAGCAATGTCATCTGTATTCAAAATGACTCATCACTTTCTGTTAACTTTAACAAAAGATGCATGCAGACAAAAAGAAGATTTTACACTGAGAACATATTTTTTTTCACCATTTCCCTATGCTGGAGTTCTGTAGTCTCTTTCCTTGATCTACCTTCATATTTTTAACTTTCTCTATCTAAAAATCTAACTTTAAACTCCATGGGTTGCCATCCCCCACCAATCAATTACACAGGTTAGTTAAATTCATTTAAAAACATTATTCTTAGGATAGATGACTTCATTTTTGATGATAAAAGGACAAAATTGTGTAACTTTTACACATACTGAGTAGAAAATAATTGTGTACTAATCCCTTGTGATGCATGGGCTGCTTGGCTGCTATAGTTTCTCTCTGAATAGTAATCCTTCCATTGTCTTTCTTAGCTTTAGTTTTCATGAATTGTACCTACTGATCTGTGAGTATTCAAGTAAATTGCTTCCTCTAATGGCTCATGCGAGATTATTCAAATGCTGGTGTCACTTAAAGAATAATCAACAACCTTGTCATGTGGGTATGCATACCAAAAGCATTTGCAGAATTCATTTTCACTAATCAGCATGAATATGATCAATAACCAAACTACTGCACATGCTGGTGAAAATGTAGAGTAAGGGGATCCTTATTAATTGCTTGTGAAAAAGAAAATTTGTATGCATACATTGGAAATCATTTTGCATGTTCCATTAAAAGCAGAAATAATAAAACTCACAGGTAAGTGGATGGAAATAGAAAAAAGAAAGCATCCTTAGTGAGATTCCCAGAATTGCAAAGGAGAATATGATATATACTCACTGTTATTTGGAGGTTGAGTTTTAAGTTTTACAAAGACATCCAAGAATCCCAAGGTAAGGTATAAAGTAAGGCAATATGAAAGAGGAAAGAGTTTCCCAAGGAAGGAGAAATTCCATTTATAATAATGAAGACACTTGTGTGGTTATGCTTGAGTGGGAACATTAGCTGGATGTAGTGTTGGAATGCTGAGAGGGAAAACTAAAACTACGGATCATGTAAAATGTGTTATAGAAACCTGCTACAGCCTAATTCCTAATATACAACATATAAATGAAAGAAATATAAATCAAATCACCAAGTAAATGGGTTAGAAATTCACATTTCTCTCTCCATCACATAAAATCTCCAATCCCAGGTATGAGTTACATCTAATTGATTTCATGGACAAAGGATCCACGTGGAAACACACAAAAATGTGATTCTATTGCTCAGAAAATTGTTTGCTTTACACATATTCAGGACATGGCCCTATCACTTAATATAACACCTACATATCTCATTAAACACAGAGAAGTTTACCATGTGCCGTCCTGAATGCTTCACATCTACAGAATAGTAATGATGGTGTTCTGCAGGCTTCTTGGTGAGAAATTTAAATATAAGGCCAGCTCTGAACTGTTTGGTCTACAATGGAAGTAAGCAAATACTACTTAAGGCCTCAAGAAAGAACATATTTCTGACATTGCTCGTTTGTTTGTTTTTGTTTTTTCAAGACAGGTTTTCTCTGCAGCTTTTAGATCCTGTCCTGGATCTAGTGCTTGTAGAACAGGCTAAACTTGAACTCACGGAGATTCCCCTGCTTCTGCATGCTGAGTGTTGGAATTATAGTTGTGGCCATCACCGCCTGGCCTGACATTGCTCTTGTACCCAAGTACCTGGGAGTAAGTATGGCATGAACCTGGGGTAAAATCAAGTACCGTTGTTTTGCTTATGAAATACAGCAATATAATGATTCTCAGTGACATTCTGTTATACTCATGATCAGTGGGTTGTTCAGTCATCATGAGAAAAGATATCATCTGCAGTAAATGGTAACAAATCCTGAGACCTCCAATTGGACAATGTGCAGAGAATGAAAGATCTTGGATCATCCAGTCATAAACGAAATGTTGCCATCCAAACCCTCCCTTCAATACTCAGAAAACTGCAGGAGAGAAGGTATATAAATTTTAAGAGCTGGTGGGATTAGAGAAATGTCATCAAGGAAACAATGCTTATTGGACAAATCAGGACAGGTTCACTTTTGAACTCACAAACTGACTGCATTCACAAAGTATATGCAGATCCAAGTCACTTGGGATCTTACCACTGAGAGAAGGAGATCTTATCTCTTACCTCTAACAAAGAAGCTATCTCCATTTGGCAACTGTTCTCAAAGGAAAACTCAGTTTACTCTGGTGAAACTCCACTGGACCTATAAAGGTGAAAGCTCCATGCTAAGCAGTAGACAGCTATTTTATATGAACACAAGTGTTTATTATTCTTTTTTTGGTTTATAAAGCTCCATCTGTTTTTGTTTGTTTTACTTTCTGGTAATTTGCTAAAATATTATGATTTCCAATTCTGTGCTTTTGTGGGTATTGTGTGAGAGCATGTTTCTCTGTGCTCGTCATGGGCTCTGTCTCTGACTCTCTCTATCTCTCAATCTCTTTTTCTCTGTTTCTTGACTTTGTTCTATTATGAAATTTTAAAAAAATGGTTGCAAGTTTCTAAAAAGAGAGAAAAATTGTGGTGTTAGATTTCTTGGCAGGTGGCAAGCATGGAGGTGGTATGATCAGAATATATTGTCTGAAAAATCTGTTTTGAAAACAAGTAATATTCAAATGACGGTGTTATGTTCACTCATCTTAAGGTAATAAAATTTACTTATATATGGCAGAAGATATTTTGCCATACAGAAGTATGGTTATAAACTGAACCATAAAATTGGTTCAAGGAAAAGTTGAAGAAGTCGTTTCTCTGTTTTTGTCATGAGGCTTTCTGGGATGGGGCTCTGGGTGTCAGGCTTGGCTGAAAGCCATTCTACCTATGAAGTCCTCTTGATTTTGCTACAAATTATTTTTTCCCGGTAATGTTGGATGTGAGCCCATGAATTCCAACATACTGGGCATGTATACTACCTCTGATCTACACCCATATGCCTTAAGGATTTTGAAAGGAATAATATTCATATGACCTAGAAACCAGGATATCAGCAATACTGGGCATGCATGATAACATAACATTGAGTTATACCCTTATGTTTTAAGGCTTTTGAAAATCATAATCTTATTTATACTGTCCTTTTGATTAAACCTAAAATCTTAACTGATTCCTATAATGTTTGTCTTACTAGCCCCTCTGATAATTTTTTTTGTTTCTTTGTCCATTCTTTTCATCATTGTCATTCAATTCTTTTAATTTTTCGGACAGGTTCTGAAAATGCAGTCTAGGCTGGATATTATCTTGTATAGTTGAAACTTCTTCTTTGAATCTGTCCTGTGTGTCTGTTCAGAATAGTGGTTGGCAGTTACCTCCTTCAATCTATTCTCAAAATGAAGTGTCTGCCAACAAAACAGGGAAATTTAGATGGACAGGGACAGGACTCTTCAAAATACAAAACTATTTCTTTGATTTGAAATTTAATTACAGCCATGATTATCACTTTAAGTGACAATAATGACAATGGGTACCATTTATTCTTAAGCATAATCACTTGCTGATAAAGAACACCATGATCATGGTAATTTTTTATAAAGGAAAATATTAAATAGCGCATAGCTTAGAGTTCAAACCTTTAGTCTATTACTGTCATGGAGGGAAACATGGTGGCATTTGGGAAGACATGGTGCTAAGGATAGAGCTGAGAGTTCTACATCTTGATGGTCAGGCAGCAAGATGAGATTATGAATTATTATTTTTCCTTAACTTCTGAAACTTCAAATTATGCAGTTTCTGTTACAAGCCAAACTTACTCAAAGAAAGCCTTATCATCTAATAGTGCTTATCCTTAACTAACTATGGGGGCCATTTTCATTCAAATCATCATATTCTTCTTTCTGGCCCCATAGGATTGTAGTCATATCATAATGCAAAATTCATATAGTCCAATTTTGAAAGTCCCCATTCTCCATCACAGTGACAACACTGTTTAAATAGTCAATGTTCAAAATCTCTTTTTAGACACATGTATTCTCTTAATTGCAATCCCCTATAAAATGAAAATATAAACACATGTCACATGCTTTCAACATACAGTGGTACAGGATATACATTACTAATCCAAAAAGGAAGAAAGAGACTGTAGTGTGGACATACCGGACCAATGCAAATCTGATAACAATCAGGGAAAGGTATAAACTCTGGATCTCTGTGTCTGATGTGAAAGTTCTTCAGCTCTCCAACACCTTTCATCTTTGCTAAATGCAGCACACTTCTTTCTCTATAGGGGTTCCACTCCCTGTTAACAGCTGATCTTGGCAAACTGCTCTGGAATCTTCCCCATCTTGAGGTCTCCAAGACAATCCTGGCTTCATTTTCACAACTTCTCAGAACTTAAAGCACTGTACTGATGACCAGTGATTTAGTTCCTTCTAAAAAGCTGTACCTCTTTAGAGTACCAATCATATAGGCCTATGGAGGTCATTTTTCTTCAAACTGTCACACATGATTTTGATGATAAGGAAAGGAAGCTCAACTCTTCATCAAAACTACTCTGGTAAAATAACAGCAGCAATAATAGTTCACAATCAAGAAATTGGAAGAAATTACAGTCAAGACACATGAACCTTTCTAGCTTATTCCCAATAAGCCATCTTTTGACTCATTCATTAGTCAACAAATACAATAATCATTTACCTCCCTTCTATAGAATGTGCAGCTAAATACAGGATCATTATTAAATAAAGCTATATAAATCAATTTAGTGGGGTCTACCTTCTTATTCTTCCCATTACCATTTTATTTTCTAAAATTCGGCTTCAAACCTCACTTCCAAACCTTATCTTAGATAAATTAGAGATCCCTATAACTTCTTTAATAGAATAATACAATTCCATGATGTGGAGGAGCATGCCTTTAATCTAAAGATTAGGGAGGCAGAGCCAGGCAGATCTCTGAATTCAAGTCCAACTTGGTCCAAGAGCAAATTCCAGAATAGTCAAGGATAAAAAGTTAAATCCTATCTTAAAACACAGAATAAAACAACAGCATAATACAATTCATGAAGCTATCCTGTCTCCTTCGTTTATATGAGTTTACAGCAAATTGAGTCGTATTCCCAATCAAGAAAAAAAGGCTGGTGGTCAAGGAATAACCTAACGACCATCAACACTTGGGAATTACTTAGGATCATCTTCAGATAAGCTGCTTCCAGTGACATTAATTTTCCAAGTTAAAAATTGAACTTCAATGCTTTCCATCTACTGATCACAAACAGAAACCTTGCTATAGCAAATTCCTAAGAACATCTGTGTACTCTGATGTCATCTCAGTCTCGCTAACAAGATTATGAATGAAGGTTTTATGCTAATTGTCAACTTTACTTCCAGCTTTACCAGGAAGCTTTACCACTTTCTTTCTCTCTTTCTCTCTCTCTGTCTCTCTCTGTCTCTCTCTCTCTCTCTCACACACACACACACATACACACACACAAATATGTATTATGTATTATGTGCCATGATTATTGATAGTGAATAATATGGCGCTGAAACAAATATCTCCTATAAAAGTATGTCGCTGGCTTTATGTTGGGAGACTTATTGGTATGAAAAAATAATCATTTCAAGATAAAAACAAAATGTGTTAGACATACACAATGTATTTAGGAATTCATGTCTAACGTATTTTTAAGCGTTAAACCCGCTGAAAATCAGTGCAAAATCTTCATTTTCTAAATAAGAGGCAGATTGATTATAAGATGACGTTTTTCTCCACAGAATTAACGCTGGAAGCAAAAGATTTTCTTTGATTTAAACGAATTAGGACTTAATTTAAACAATGAAATCCCCAAACTGAAAACCGAAGGAGAGTGCTCAATGCCATGCTCCTGCAACCTAGAAGCACGACTGTGTTTACTGTTCCTGGGAAATCGCTAATAAAGAGACATTTTGATTTAAACAACGAAATTCCGCACCCAAAGATATGAGATCTCCTGCAACCTGGAAGTGCGACTGTGTTTGCAGCTAGGGAAAACCACTAATAAAGGGAAACTTTGATTTAAACAACACAATTCTGCGATAAAAGCTACACTGCAGTAACCCGACAGTTCGACGGCATTGGTTGCTCTCGGAAAAGAGAAGCTTTCATTTAAACAATGAAATTCCAAGCTCAAAGCTACACGGCTAAATCCCGAAAGTGCGCTGGTATTTGCTGCTCGGAGGAAACAGCAAAGAGAGAGAAACTTTGGTCCCTGTGGTGATTTCCTCCCCTTTCTGCAGCCTTGGCTGACGTTGACGCACTTCCGGTAGCACGTCTTCTTTATTTTTTTCTTTTAAATTATTTTAATTGCTTTATAAATAATACCATTCAAAATTTTCACTTCCTCCCTTCCTTCCGTTACCCTCCCACTACTCAACTCACCCCCCCCCCACGTCTTTCCAAGTGGTGAAGGAACCGCGAGAACCGTTAGCAGAGTTGGGGAGGGCAGTGAAAGGTAAAGGAGGTCGCTTTCTAAATTCACGCCTCAGATAATCCACGAATATGTTTAGAAAATAATTGTGATCACAAAGAAGAACATCGCCGAAAAGAACATCACAGTCTTGTGCCATGGACAGAAGGAGGCTGAAGAGGAAAGATGAGGAAATCATAGGGACAGAAGTTTTCTTTCTGGGATTTCGCCAAGCATCACCTTTTGAGATATAGCTTATCTAGAAGCAATTAAGTTATCAATGATAGATTATAATACATAAAATATAATTCTATAATTGCCAGTATGTTTTTACTTATTTTTATATTTTAATGTCAATTTAAAACCTTTTATTTTCACAAATACAACAAAGCACATACCTACAAATACCCGCGATTTATTCCTCTAACAGCTGTAGATTCTACATAGTAATGCAGAAAACAAATTGAACCTTAGGAAGCAAAGAAATACAGATTCCTCTCTCCTGTTACTGAAAGACCCTCACCCACTAGGTGCAGGCCCAAGAGGGAGAAGCCCCGCGACTCAATTAACAAGTTCAGCAGATGCAAGAAGCAAGAGATTTATTAACGATTGTTCAATCGGGTCTCTAGTCTCCGCAGAGGCTGAGCACCCCGAACAGCAATTCCAACAATTTTTAGACATAAACTACATTAAAATAATGGGTATAAGGTACAGAACAATTGGATACAACATTTAGCATTTTGAGTTAGTTTTAGGACATAGCTATTTGTTCCTTCTATTTCCCAGAAATACCATAAAAAAACCCAAACCCTGCCCTGGGAAGTCCCCAAGCCCTATCATGGGCGCTAAGTGTTTCCTGGCAGGCTGGTGGTAGGGTATTGTGGTCAGGGTGAAAGTTTCCTGGCAGACTGGTGGTGCAGGGTACTGTGGCCAGGGTTCAAGTGGCAGTCAGGGCTGTTTTGCAAGTTTTGTACTTTTCCATTGCTAATTGTCATCCACCTAGGGCATATGCTTAAAGCAGTTGCAAGCAGGCTTTTTGGAGTTGGGTTCTTACATTACAAATAGAATCATGTCTTCACTCAAACTATGTAACTGGTTTACTATGGAACTATAGGTCCATACTCATGCGGGTTTTAAGGTTTTGATTTGTATACAGGTACATTTTGTATGTTGCTAATTAGTAACTGTGTGAATTGGGAAACACTGGGTAGTCTTTTTTATAAACTAATTTATTGCTTTTTATGGGAAAACTAGTCTGTGTGTTTAAAGATTACCAATACATTGTAAATGTTTCTGTATGAGTGTATTTAAAGCAAACAGAATGCTATTAGGACATGTAATCTATGGTGTATTAGAGTTTACAGCGCATGTATCCAAGATTTTCTTGGTTTTAAATTCAGCTTTAAGATGTCAGGTGTATTTGCAATGTTTTTCTTTGTCTCTTATCCCTCCATTTTCCCATAAAGCTTTAATATACTTCGTGTATTCTTTATGTTGAATGGTTTCATACTTATATGCCAAGGGGAGTTTCTTTTCTGACACAAACTATTTTGTTTCTGTACACTTCTTGTACTTTTATGGACAGCTTCTTTTGGTTATGAAATTTTTCAGTATGATTTTTTTGAAAGATTTTCTGGGATTTTGAGCTGGAATTCTTGTTCCTCTCTTCCTATTATTTGTAAGACACTGTTCATGGTGTCCCAGGTGTTCTTTAAGTTTTGTGTCAGGAGTTTTAGATTTAAGATTTTCTTTGCCTCATGTATTCTTGTCCTCTACTGTATCATCAATATCTGATATTCTCTCTCCCATCTTTTGTTTTCTCTTAGTCAAGTTTATTTCTGTAGTTCTTATTTGAACCTGTAAGTTTTTCATTTCCATCATTTCCCTAGATTGTATTTTCTTTATCATTCTACTTCGTTTTCTGATTCTTGAACAGATTCATAATTGAACAGATTCATTTATCTAGACTGTCTGATTCTATTTCCCTGGATTTCTTAAAAGTATATATTCATTTTCTCCTTAAGAACCTTTATCATCTTCATATAGGCAGTTATGCATCTTTCCTGTGCTTGAGAAATGCTGAAGTATTCGGGGACTACTTTGATAGGGTCACTGGTCTCCAGTGGAGACAATTCCCCTCACTGTCATTGTCTATCTGTTTTTAAATTGATTTTATTGAGCTCTACATTTTTCTCTGCTCCCCTCCCCGCCTCTACCCTCCCCATCTACCGTCTACCATGGTCCACATGCCCCCAAATTACTCAGGAGATCTTGTCTTTTTCTACTTCCTTGTTGATGCTGCTGTCCGGGTTCTGGGTTTGGGATGATTACAGACATATTGCTGATTTCTGGTTTTGTCTTTGTTGGTTATCTGTTTTCCTTTCATGTTTCTGTTTCTTCTGTTTCCATGCCCTACCCAGTTACTCATTCACAGGTAATCCCTGCTGATGTTGCATGCTGTGATAATGAGATGAGTTGGTGAAGGAAAGTGGGAGGAGAAGAACTTTGTGATCCTTTGATAATGGGCCAGAGATGAAAGAGAGACCACAGCAGGTGTTCTGCTAAAGATCCAGGGATGATAATTGGGAAACAGGGATCAGAGAAACAGAGGAAGAGATGTATCTCCATAGTTAGCCTATCTGGTTCCCTGTCAGGAGTGGCTTTTGGTTTAGCAGGGGTGCCTGTTGTAATTTGGGACTGACATAAAGCAGAGCCATGAAAGAAAGTTGCGAAGAGGAAGGTCTGTGTAATTCACAAAAGACATGAGAAGGCTGGGGGAGGAATACAGAAGCAGCTTTTCTTTTGCAGTACTAGTGATGAGAATGCGGCATTGGATTTGTAAGAGAGGAGGGAGTGGTGAAGGCCCTTCGTTGGGTTAACTGTTTCCCTAACTGACTCAACTGGTAAATATTCAGGGAATATGTAGTGGTGTTGGAGACTGGGAAAATGGGATGGTTTGGGGGAAGGAATATTGGAGGAGAAGATCTTTGTGATATTTTGGGAATGGGGGAAGGATGGATGTGGGGGCAGGGAAGAAGATATCTTAATTTAAGGGAGCCCTTTTGGGGTTGACAATAGGCTTGACTCTAGAGGGGTTCCCAAGTTTCCACAGGGATGTCCCCAGCTAAGACCCTGGGCAGTGGAGGTGAGGGTGCCTGAACTGGCCTTGTCCTGTAGTCAGACTGACGGCTATCTTGAATATCACCATAGAACCTTCATCTGGGGGGCTGGAGAGATGACTCAGAGGTTAAGAGCATTGCCTGCTCTTCCAAAGGTCCTGAGTTCAATTCCCAGCAACCGCATGGTGGCTCACAACCATCTGTAATGAGGTCTGGTGCCCTCTCTGGCCTGCAGACATACACACAGACAGATTATTGTATACATAATAAATAAATATTTAAAAAAAAAGAACCTTCATCTGGCGACAGATGGAGATAGAGACAGAGACCCACATCGGAGCACTGGACTGAGCTCCCAAGGTCAAGGTGAAGAGCAGAAAGGGGGAGAATATGAGCAAGGAAGTCAGGACCTCGAGGGGTGCCTCCACCCACTGATACAATGTGACTGATTTAATGGGAGCTCAGCAAAGCCAGCTGGACAGGGACTGAAGGAGTGTGGGATCAAACTGGACACTCAGAATGTGGCTGATAATTGGGGCAGACTGAGAAGCCAATGATAATGACATTGGAATTTGTCTCTACTGCATGTTCTGCCTTTTTGTGATTCTTGTCTATTTGGATGCACACTTTCCTAGACCTGAATTGAGAGGGGAGGACCTTGGACTTGCCACAGGACAGGGTACCCTGCCCTCTCTTAGGGAGGGTGAGTGGCAGTGAAGTGGGAGGAAGGGAGGAAGTGGAAATTTTGAATTATTATTTATAAAGTAATAAAAAATTAAAAATTTTAAATACTGCAATAAATAAGTTTATAAAAAACAAAAAGAAAAAGAAACGATATACATTACTATTTTATTTTATTACTTTAAAAAAATTACTGATTCAAATTCCCACTACCTCCTGTCCTTCCACTCCCCTCCCACTCCCTCCACACACCCTCCCAAAACAAGCCACCTCCAATCCTAAAAGACGGCAGGGCATCCTTCCCTGTGGAAAGTCCAAGGCCCACACTACTACATCTAGTTTGAGTAAGTTATATATCCAAAGAGAACTGAATCCCAAAAAGCCAGTACATGTGGTCGAGACATATCCCAGTGCCACCACAGTCAATGGCCCCTCAGTCTGTACCAAACACATTCAGATGGTCTAGTTTTATCCCATTCTTGTTCACTCCAAGTGCAGTTGGAGTTGGTGAGCTCCCATTAGCTCAGGCAAACTGTCTCATGGCCTTGACTTCCTTTCTCATACTCTCACTCCTTCCACTCTTCAACTGGAAATTTGGAGCTCAGTTCACTGCTCTGATGTGGGTCTCTGCCTCTGTTACTGAAAGACCTGGATAAATCCAGATCCCCCTAACAGGAAAATAGAGCCAAAAATCTAGCAGGAAGAGAAGAATCAGAAATCTAAGGTTAACCATTTCCAGAGTTCCAGGAACTAGCTGAAGATAAAGATAGATTGTAATCTTGAGAGTAATCTTGAGAGACAAAGAGATTCTCCCTAGTAATTGTCACCCCCTGGTAATTATCACCGGAATAGGAACTAGCTGATTACGACTTTTGAGAATGATCTTGAGAGGCAGGGAATTGCTCCCTTGGAATTATCACTGGAATTTTCAGAATCTTCTGTGACATCCTTTCTGCCCGGCTTTCGGATTACTGGGCTATGTGGTTTCTTCCTATAAAAACTACTTCTCCCAGTCACTCAAGGTCGAACTCTTCCCCTGCGTGGGTTATGAGTCTCGGCCCCAGTGCACTGGGCCCTGTCTTGTTGTCTTGTCATTAAACCTCATGTGATTGCAGCAAGGACGGTCTCTCAGGAGTTACTGGGGGGGGGGGTTCGTGTCTTCCCGAGGCTCGAGTGAGAATCTCCCCAAATCGGGGGTCTTTCATTACCATCTATTGTTGAATAAAGGTTCTTTGGTGATATTTAAGATAATCATCAGTCTGACACATGACAAGACCAGTTCAGTAATCCTCTTTATTACTGAGGGTCTTAGCTGGAGTCATTATTGTGGATTCCTGGGAATTTTTCTAGAGCCAGGTTTCTTGCTAACCTTATAATGGCTCCTTCAATAGAGATATCTCTTTCCTTGCTCTCATGTTTGTCCTTCCTCTTTCTCTACTGTCATATTCTCTTGAGTTCTACCCAACCCTCCCCTTCTCCCTTCTGCTTCTTCTTCTCACCTTCCTTCTACCTCCCGCCTGCATCTCCCAAATTTTGTCAGGCGATCTTGTCTGTTTTGTGTTTGGATTATTATATGGCGAGGGGATGCCTTTTTTTTTTTTTTTGCTCCAGTCCATTTGGTGTTCTGTAAGCTTCTTGTACCTTCACTGGAATATTTTTCTTGAGGTCGGGAACGTTTTCTTCCATAATTTTGTTGAATATATTTTCTGTGCCTTTTTCTTCTTCAACACCTATTTTTCTTAGGTTTGGACTTTTCATGGTGTCGCAGATTTCTTGAATGTTTTGTGTTAAGAATTTGTTGGATTTAATATTTTCTTTGACCAATGAGATTTTTTCCTCTATGATATCTTCAGCACTTGAGCTTCTTTCTTCTATCTCTTGTATTTTGTTGGTTATACTTGTCTCTGCACTTCCTGTTCATTTACTGATATTTTCCATATCCAGAATTCACTCGGTGTGTGTTTTCTTTATTACTTCTAGTTCAGTGTTCAAGTCTTGAACCGTTTCCTTCACCTGTTTTTATTTATTTGTTTGTTGCTTGTTTCTTCATTTTTTTATTGTTTTCTTGGGTATTTTTGAGGGATTTATTGATTTCTTCCAACTTTTTGTTTGTCTTCTCTTCCATTTCTTTAAGAGAGCTTTTCACTTCCTCTTTAATGTCTCCATAATTTTCTTGAAGTTACATTTAAAGTTGTTTTCTTCAACTTTCTCTTGGTCAGGATGATCATGTCTTCCTGTTGTTTTTCACTGGGTTCTGGTCTTAACCTGTTGTTTTTTAGGATGTTGTAGGAATTTTTGTTTTGGAGCCTACCCATCTCTTCCTTCAAATGTGGCCAACAGTTCCTTGCTATCTTGGTCCAGTCCTTGCTGTGGCTGTTGACGACTTGGGGATTTTTTTCTGGTCTGCCCTTTCTTAGGTCCCCCTCACTACTGGAGCAAGCTGTATTGCAGGGATCCAAGGACCTCGCAAATGAAAAGGGGAGTTATCTCAAGATTTTTTTTGTCTTTATATTAGTGAACCTTAATGTACCTGTACCTTTCCCATCATTATGACATCAGCTTAACACTCAAGAGACACAAGCGTTTGATTGCTGAAGGTAGTCACAGTAAAGTAAGTTAATTTAACCAAAGGAATGTTAGTAAGTTGCACTAATAAATGTTTGGTGAGTTTATCTCTCTTTTTTGAGTCTGGTAGCAAGATGAACTCTGTGTAGACTTAGTATTGGCTCTAGGAGAGTGAGGTTTGTATCTTGAAACCGACATAGAAAACCTAGAAGGCAGCTTGAATTCTGGTTGCTTCTGCCAAATTTGCAAAGCTACTACTAGTTTAGTCTAGATTGCATCACAATTTTGAGAAGGATAAATTCCACCTGGGTTAGCAATTGAAAATGGAAGAGACTTACTTGTTTGGTTACATAAACAGCCACACCATGGTCCTTCATAATCACTGAAGGCAGAGATCTCAGCGAAACATCCATCTTTTGGCTGGCACAGGTAGGCCTGTAAGGCTCAAGAAGCTCTCATAAGCCTGTAGAGTAAGTACTCATGGGATGATTAGCCTGCCTTTGTCTAGGCAATTTGAGGCAATTGATTGCTCAGTGTCCTGTTGTCCATGATGTGAAGAAGATCTTTGCAACAGTTAAATTGAAAAGCAGGTTTTCTCAGTGGCTTTTGTTGCCAGTTTTGAAACAAGTTTGGAGTGGAGGTTTCTCTGCTTCCATCTGTCTTCTTTGGAGGAAATAGGGCAACTGCCAGGAGTTGGCATGCCTGGCTATCACAACAAGTCTTTTTAGGTAAATATTTTAAATGTCATATTCTGCAGATCTATGAACATGTGAGCACTATCTATCTATTGTTTATATCTGAGTAGATAAATTTGGTTTTTAGTTATTTTCTTTAAGTTTACTCTAAAAACATAAGGGGACAAGGTAAACCTTTGTCACTGTAAGTGATTATGTCAGTGCTTAGCATGATAAAAATTTAAGAACTTGATCATTCCTTAACAATCTGAAAAGGTTGTTATAACCTTAAATATTTGTCATTTCATGGAGTATATTTTAAGATAGAGTTAAATCATATATGAACTATGCTGTAACATATCTAATCATGTACTTTTATTTTCATATAATATTCATACCAATTTAAATTTTTGAGACTTGTTTTTTTTTGTCTAGAAGGACATACACTGAACAGAGTTCAGTACAACTATTTAAAGGAGCCCATAATGACAGTTTAAAACATTTTTATAATAGTAAAAATTTATTCATAGTTGAATTTAAGTTACAAACAGAGAGATTAAAGCTGGATCACATTTACACATATGAAGCTAAATTCAATTCCTGTACATGCATCGATCCACATACCCATGTATGTGTATATATATACATAAATATATACATATATCATATGTGTGTGTGTTAAGTATGTGTTAAATAACAATTTATTAGGTCAGACAAATGTTAAGACTTAAGCTTGACCTTGGTTAAAGTGGCAGTTTTCCACATGGCCACCATTTTTAAAGATGGCAGCTGGATCATTGGTATTGACTGTCTTTGCCCTTAGCCAAGATGGCTCCTGCCCATATATTGTAAGGTATTGACAGACCATGTAATGTTTTACAGAGTTGGAGAAAGAAACCTTAGAGATTTTAAGCCATGTTCAATTAGCAAGAGACTCAGATAGGACACGTGAACTCAAGCATTCAAAATAGTGAGAAGACCCCACATGAGGCCATACCATTTATATACATTTTTACAAATATTTTCCCCATACATATGTGATGTGGGATTACCCACTGTATGCTGTTAATACCATTGGTTAATAAAGAAACTGCCTTGGTCTGTTAAGTTAGAACACAGCAAGGTGGGAAAAACTAGACTGAATGCTGGGAGAAAGAAGACAGAGTCAGAGAGAAGGCATGGAGTTTTCCACCAGTGACAGAGACACTAAAATTTGCTGGTAGGCTACAACCTTGTGGTGATGGACAGATTAATGGAGATGGGTTGAATTAAGATAATAGTTAGCCAATAAGAAGCTACAACTTATGGGTCAAGTAGTGATTGAAATAATATAGTTTCTGAGTGGTTGGTTTGGGAGTCTAGGTGGCTGGGAAATGAACAGGTATCCTTCTACAACAAATAGACAGACCAATGTAGCCAACTAAATCCATTTAACCTGAGAGAGCTTGAAAAAGAATTCTAGACACTAAAAAACAAAAGTGTAACCACATTGTTTTTCCTGCTGGTTTCGTGCCACAGCTCCTTTTAGAAAGATTGTCCTGATTCAGTGATAGCAACAAAAAAGGTTTGCAGTTATAAGACAGCGAATACCTGAGACATTCTACCAGCAGGAACTCTGGCTCTTTCAGGAGGCCAAGTACTTGAGTCAGGTTTCTGAGCAGCGTGCTGCAAGTTAATTGGTGGCAGTGTGAACCAACTGATTACCAGAGTTGAGGTGGCCAGGACAGCTCATACTCAGCAGTCTCATAGGCATTGGACAGACTTCTGCCATGTTTCACTGGGCATAGCAAGCAGGCAGGTCCTTATTTGACCTAGCAATGCCACAGGTTTTTAAGCAGTGCTTAACAGTTTAATAAGCAGTCCTGGTCAGAAAACGATTACAGATACACAATAAGGACAAATTCAGATGGAATAGACCTCTAAATGAGTCCATGTGTTTTCTAAATATACCCAGGTTTGTTTTAAAAAATGTTTTAAACATTGTTTTAAAAAAAATTTAAACACTGTTTTAAAAAATTGAAACAAAATTTTTAAAGGGGCAGAGTAGAGACAGTCATAAATTAAAGAAATAAAGAAATTAAGCCACCTAAAGATGGTAAATGCACAGTGTCTGGATTATGTGTATTATTGTGTTATCTTTGAGGTGTTTGACTGTGAAGGAGCTAAGTACAATGATAATTTTATTGTATGGTCTGTTAAGTTAAACCAACAGAAAGGAAGTTTAACTTTAGAATATGAATCTAAAGATATGCTGCTTTGGAAAAGAGGTTCTGCATTTGCTTCCACAGATGATAAGAACTTGTGGATTTCTTCCAGACAAAACTAATGTGATTTGACAAACCATGACCTCCTGAAATGTCATAATAAACACCCCCACCAAAACTCTTCACCCACAAAAAAGCAGGAAGCAGTATGGAGATAACTACACACATATTCCCAAATATTGTTTATAAATGTTTGTTTTTATTTAAAGGGAGATATGCTATAGAGGTTTGCATTGGTATGGATCTTGGTTTATTTATACAACTTTAAGGTCAATTTTGTTATGTGTCTACTTTTGTTTAAAGTATTTTGTTTGTCCATCTGACTTTAAAAATATAATGTATATTTGAAAAATAAAAATTAATAGATAGGGCTGGAGAAATGGCTCACCGGTTAAGAGCACTGACTGCTCTTCCAGAGGACCCGGGTTCAATTCCCAGCATCCACATGGCAGCTCACAACTGTCTGAAAATCCAGTTCCAGGAGAACTGACACCTTCACACCAATGTACATAAAATAAAGATAAATAAATCATAAAAAATAGTACTTAGTCATTTATAGTAGTGAAGCATGTAGTCATGCTAGCTAGGTTTCCTAGATATAGAGAGATATATTTTAGTTAGATAGGTATTTTTTTAAACCTTTCAAGACTAAAGCATATTGCAATTAAAATGTTTAAGAAGTTCAAAATTTTCATGACAATGAGACACATTTGATCCAGGCAGAACCAAACTGCTTCAAGAGGATGACAGACATCAAAAAGGTTCCTTATGGAGTTTGCTATCCATTTTGGCAAGAAACTATTCTTGGCTGGACTGATTGATATTATGCTGTATGAACTGGACATGCAAGACCCAGAGAGAAATGACTGCTGAATTTGCTAAAGGTGAGATGATCCTTTGACTTTTTACTTCATGAAAGAGTCTGTAATTAATGATGCAGAATAAAGAAGTAAGTGATTGACAAACAGCCAATATAGGTGGAGCTGTCTTAAAATTTCCTGCTTCATTGAAAATTCTGCTAAATACTATGGGCCAATAGAGAAGATGGATCCCTCAATGATACAGAAGAACTTTGGGTGACTGTCCAGACAGTGAGAGGTCTCTGTCAATTCTAGAGTTTTGGAAGTTGATTAAATTGTACTTCCTGTTTACTTAGGTACTATTATATTCTTCTGGAGTATGTTATAATATACTCAGTAGTATAATATATACTATAGTATATATTATATATGCTATATATAATATATAATATATACTATATAATATATAATATAGTATAATATAATCAGAATTATATTGATTCTGGAGTTGAAGAATATATGGTTATAGTTTAAATTTTCTTAGTTATGATAAAAGACAAAGTATATATAAATATTGTAACTATAATTATTGCTTAATACCTGTTTTGTTATAAGTAATTTTACTTTATTAAAGTTAAAACTTTCCTTTCCATTTGAACGGAAAAGGGGAGGTAATGTGGCATTCATCTCTGTATGCTGTGAATACCATTTGTTAATGAATAAAGAAACTGGCTTGGCCTGATAGGGTAAAACAGTACTGGGTGGAAAAAAATAAACTGAATGCTGGGAGAAAGAAGGCAGTATTAGATAGAAGTTCTGTAGAGACCATTGGACACAGATGTACTGAAACTTTGCTGGTAGGCCACACCTCATGGAGATGCACAGATGAATAGAGATGGGTTAAATTAAGATATAAGAGTTAGTCAATAAGAAGCTAGAACTAATAAACCAAGCAGACATTCAAATAATATAGTTTCTGAGTGATTATTTCAAAAATATGCATGGCAGGGAAACAAGCAAGTGGCTTCCTAAAACACATATGAAACAAAGAGGAAACAAAATATTTTCTCTATTATCCCAAGACAGACGCTACTCCTATCAGGCCAATTGAAACAACACTTTTAGAAGCAAGGGGAGAGATGCTCCCAGGTGGATCAAGGATCCTATCTCCAAACAGCTAAGCATTAGCTACTATAGGAGTTGCACAACAGAACCTGCAACAGGCAACTGCTTGACATTAGAGCCTGGTCTATACTCTTTGGGTGGCACAGAGCAGAACCATGTGGGCCAGAAATATGCCTGGCATCTCTTGGGTTGCATCATTGTCTAGAGGGAAATCAGGGGCAATGCAGAACCAACAAGCTGCAGCAAATCCTAGACATGTTGAGAGGGAGGTACAGGTTCAGGGCACCAATGGCACACCTGCTCCAGACTCACAGACTGCCTGAAGCCAGTACCGGGAAAAAGAATAGAGATAAAACGTGGAGTGAAGATAAGGGTTTAAAATTATATGTCTCCTTTATCTCTCATATCACTGGAAATGTTGTGGAGGTCCTGTGACATACCTGGATATTGGGTGCTGATAAAAAGCCATGTGGACTGATATCTGAGGGAAGAATTGGGGTATAGGTACTTTTTTATGAGTGAGGTAAAGATGCTGAACTATAGCTTTCCATAAATTCAATGTGAGCAGACAAGAATGTACAAACTGGCTAGTGGGTCTTCAGCCAATTGTCCAGAATCTCTTGTGTGTGGGAATGCACTGTAGTCTACATCATCAAATATGAATGGGGTCAATAGGAGTTCTGAAACTGAGAGATGTATGGTTTCCCAGTACTGGGGCCTGTGGGTGCGGCCAAAAGATGATAAATGAAGATAGAAAGATGAATCCTCATTCATGGAAGCATAGCCAGAGAAGGATGGGGAGGGCTTTACTGTTTCTGATTTTGGTGGTATTGCATAGAAGCATCCAGTGATCGTTCAGTTTGAAAAATGACAAGATCGAAGGTTACAGGCTCATGACAAACCTCAAATTTCAGGGCAAGAAGAACAACCAGCAAAGCCTGCAGAATCTCTCACAGCACCAATGTTATGGTACAGCACAATATGGACCTTGGTGGGTTGGGCCCCAACCATGGCAAGTGAGGAATACTGACACCATGTAGTCAGAGCTTACATAGACTGTTTATTGAGAGAGCAGAATGAAGTGTGTGAAGGGAAGGAAGAGAGGAAGAGAGATAGGTAGCATAGAGGGGCCTTACAGGAAGAAAGAGAGAAAGAAAAGGAGAGAAGAGAGGGGGAGAGTGAGAGATAGAGGTGCATATAGGCAGAGGGCTAGAGAAAGGTGAGTGGGAGAAAGAAAGAGGAAAAAAAGAACAGGGAGTATGTGGAATTTTGCCTTTTAATTTGGGAGGGTAAAACCACACCACTGGCAAGGATACTGTCTGTCATCCATGTACGAGTGATGTATTCTGCAAGGTCCCCATGGGGTAGGACAAGGTATGCCTGAATGATAAGATTTTAGTAGCTTTCACATGTTTAGGATTTTATAGTTTCTATTCCTGTTAATTTTGATCCTTAAAAACACAATCCTTTATCATCAAAATGAAACTTTAATCCATAAATATTTTCACAAGAACATGGAAGTCAAACATATAATTTTCAGTTAGCCTATATTAGCCTATATATACCTTAAGAAATTATGGATCTTATTTTTCAAATGTATCTTATCAAATATATGTTGCTATTTAGTTAAATATTGTACTAGTCTGGTGTTAGCAAACATATAAGTAATTAGATATGCATCACTAAACCAACTTTTGTTCACTGTAGTAAACCTTTACATTCATATAAATTTATTGTTATATTTGTTAAGAGAGAGAGAGGAGAAATCATATGATCAAGTGGAGGTCAAGATCATGATGGGGAAAATCAGAGACAACTGCCCCATGCTACAGGAGCTGACTGACTGTCTCCGGAGTGACAGCTGTGGAACCTACATAAAACTGAACTAGGCCCTCTGATTGTGAGTAACAGTTGCCTGGCTTGATCTGCTGGGAGCACTAGCAGTGAGACCAGGACTCATCCCAGGTGCACAAATTGGCATAAAGCCTTTTTTTATCCTGATGTGCCATCATCTAACATTGAAGGAAGCCATGTCACTGTTATAGAAATGTCATTTATTGTACACACTATGATAGAGAAGACATAATTTTTACATAAGATTGAATCATATAGATAACAGGCTATGGTTAATTTAAATTATCTATGTACAGATTTAGCTGTCTGCCTTTTGTTAGAAGTTAAAGAATAATTATTATTATGTATTGTATAGGTTTTAAACCATGCCTAATGAATTTCCAAATGCTGAAATAAAAAGTTTGTGTGGAACAGAGAGATTGTTCCTGCATTGATTTGTTCATGAGGTTACTTAAAATATTGAATGGCTCAGAAATATCTAATAAAAGCTCATTGATTGTAGAAATTTCAGATTATTGAGTTGTACCATCTGCAATACAATCTTTTTGTGGTGAATATGGAATTTGTCTATAAAATACATGTCCCTTGTCCTTTTGAAGGGACATTATAAAAGCAAGAAAAACAATCTTTATAAAATTTTTAGATGTACATTAGATAAATCCTATGTGATATCTTTAAAAATATTTAAATATTGTTTTGGATAATGTGTCTTTGTAGATCCCGAGTGACATGAATTATAAACTTCCAATCATTATCAGTGTAGAAAAAGTAACTGAACTCATTTCATTTAGAGCTATAATTTCTGTAAACTTATTAGTAGTTAGGGATTATTTCTATGAGACACTGTTTTAGCAGCAGCAGCAGCATTTAATACATTAATATTGCCATATATTCACATAGCACAGTTTTGGTCCAGCGACTGGTCTCTCTCGAACTCTCTCGAACCAGCCTCGGGTTGAATGACAAGGTAGTAGAGCTTCAGTCTCCCGGTTGAGTGATAACACAGAACAGACGTCCTTCCCCACGGCACCCGCTCTGATCATGTGAGCCAGAAGCCATCCTCTTCCTTAGGCTGCTGTTTGTACAGCAGTCTAGTCTAGCCCTCCAGTCCTACATCAGTCATGGCGTTGTGTGGGTACTGCAGTCACTGCTTCCTACACTGGAGCGTCCACATTCCTCACAATGTTCCAACCTTATCCGTTTACTTTTACCCAGTCGTATGCATATATTTTAAACACAACCGATCACTACTGCAGATGGAAACCCAGCATCATTTCCCGTTAAAAAAAAAAAAGTAACTAGGAAAGAGAACTCAATGCCAGATGATTATAGGCACTAAATACCACAAGTATAGACGTAAATCATTTCAGGAATGCAGGTATAGAAAAGAAAAACACAGGTCTCCACGTCCAACAGATTTCAGCTTAGATCTCCACACCACTGTGTGTCCTCAGCTAAGTTACCTGACCTCTCTGGATCTCAGAAAGCTTATCTTATTTATTTACAGTAGAAAACTACTATGGAAGATTAGCTTTAGGTTAAGAAGCAGATGTGAAATGCCCTGGCTTTTAACAAAGTAGCTTTGGTGTACTGGTACATTTTAATGCTCAGAAATGCCAGATGTTCTGAATACGTCATCACTAGCTATGAGGCGAAGTTCCGCCCTGTATCCATCCAGGAGTCCGTATAATGGTCCACTGTCCACTGCACGACAGAGGTGCAATTCAGTGAAACTTCTCATATTTTCTGTGGTTTCCATCCCCACGTATGGAAACTCAGCCAAAGAGTTAGTCGGTTCTCGGGGTCCCAGTGGAACCCCACTGTGGCCAAGCTTCTTCTGCATTCTGCTCAGAGGTTAATGAGGATCCTCATCTTCACAAACTGCCATTGAAGTCAGACAGAAAGACAGAAAATTGGGGGATCCCCAGCCTGAGTCCAAGTCTGGTTTACATTTCTTATTGACTTTGAGTCAGGAATTTCATGTATGGGAGAGCGCGATATGGCACATGTATATGTGCATGCTGGGAGGGGTACATTGTGTGCACGTCTGTATGTAGGGTATGCGGGTATCAGATGTCTTCCACCACTCTCCTACTTTTAAAGCTAAACCTAACCCAGATTCCTTCTCTTTATCTCCACTGCATACATTCCTAGTCCATGGTGTATGTTGCACAAGTATGCGTGCATACAAGCACATAGAATGTGTAGAGCACATTCTCCTTTTCTCCCCTACCCTTCTCTTTCTTATCTTTCATTCTTCTTATCTTATTCATCCCTTTTATTCACACACCGACCCTTTTTAGAAACAGGTTCTCCCACTGAGCCTGAAGACCAGCAATTTGGCAAGACTGCTGGCCTGCAAGCCCTAGGGATCCCGCTGCCTCTGCCTCCCCATAGCTGGGTAACACTAAACGTAGTACTAAAAATCCGTACTTTGGTTCTCAGGCTTGCATAGCTCCCACTGGACTGAGCCCTTGTTCCAGCTGGAGTCAAGAATTGCAATGCAACTGACACCACCACTGTCAAGACTGCCTGTAGAAAGACAACGTCCCCTTTCCTGTGATGTGCCTCAGACATGAACAGAGAAGCAGCTAATAAAAAATGTGAGCAAAATGTTGTCAACACTCTTCTCTCCTCCAAAAGCCTGGGCAGTCATTCACAGGCTAACTTCACTTACAAAACGTCATCCAAAAGTTTTGAAATGATACTTAACTTAGCCTCATGAGTAAAATACTGCCCAAGACATGTTTACCTTGAAGATACTTGTAAATTACTTATTGCTTTGCCTGTTATAAAGTTATTGTTGAGTTTGAAACAATGGTCCAGATATGGATCTAGGGAAATGACTGGGACAAACATAATGCCCTGACTCTAAGATAACACAGATGTCACTTGGGCTGTTCCAAATTTAAAATGATGATTCTTGCAAGGATGAGTTTTATGGCATAGAAACAATGCTCAAAGTTTTAGGGGGAGATGGTCTGTGATAAGTAAAACAAATGCTGGAAGACACAGGCAGAGCCTGAGTTATCAGAGAGCAAAGGATCACCAGACTGTAAACTACACCCATTCCGGCATTTCAGGAATGACATTTTAAACATCTCTCTTACCTTTGAAGTATGCCTTGTTGTGAGTTTAATTCTCCTGGGTCCTCCAGTGCTTATCTGTGTGCACTTTGTGAACTCTACAAACCTTGTTTTGTTTTTTCTCCATTTATACCCAGGATGTACTGCTTGTTTCATTAACTCTGACTGAGTCACACTCGGTGCCAGTATGCCAAATGAATCCATAAATTGTTTGACTATAATAAAAGCATAGAGAGCCTCAGACAGCGGACTTATCTTCTTCAAAACATCACTTCCATCTATACTCACTTCCCCTACTCTGTCTTTAAGTGTTATCTTCAAAAGACAAGAAAGCAGGTATATGGCACATTGTATTCCAGTCAAGAAGCGTTTTTAGCAAAGGGCAGTTGTGTGAACAAATCACTACATCCAGAGAGCTATAATTAAGATTCCCTGAGAAGGAGAATTTGCTACTCCACACAACCATTTTCAGATTGTTCCAGTGAGGACTACAAGATCCAATAATTGATGTTTTCAGTGGCAGGATGTACAAATTGTTCCAAAAATTATAGGTTGGGATATGTAGGTGGAAGAAGAGTATTCTATGCACCATCTGAAATCAGGTCAGGCAATGAGGTTTGAGGCCAACTATAGATTGAAGAAAGCACATCCCTCAGCTCATACAGCTATGCTATACAGTTTGCAGAGCCCAGTGGTACAAACAGAAACAATGTGTCTTTCTAAATTCCCAAGTATAGAGAAGCAGATTCCCTTCATAAAGAATTTTCGGACCTGGACTGGTAGGTGGTGACCCTTTCCAGGTTTCCCATTTAATTCTAAGCCTGGAAAGACCCAAATCCTCACTAATTATTGACTCCTGTCCCCTTAGGTAGTCTCTAGTTTTCCCCTCAACCAATGAAAAAACTGAATATCTTCTTTTTCTGGAGACATGCCATGTGACAGAACCAGCTTTGAGGAGCAGTGTTCATATTACAATACTCAGAAGAGCTCTAATTTCTATGAGACAGTGCTATGGGACCTCAAGTCTCTCCATTTCTATTTTCAGAGTGCCATTGTACAAACATTCTTCAGGTCCCACCATGCAAAATAATGGGCAAGAGTCCATACTATTTCACAGGTTCATACACTATGTCAGGTATATCATTGTTATGCATCATTTTAGCTGGCTGAAGATTTGTGAATGAATCATCATTGCTTGCCCTGATTGTGATTTTTCTGATTGGCAGCTTTCCTAAGTCCTTGATTTCTATTTGGGTGGAATTGGATGAAAGTGCACTACCCAGTCAGTGTTGAAATTTCAATATTAGGAATGGGATGAGGTCAGAGAAAGGAACACAAACAGAAGAATATATGTGAAAGGAAAGTATATATGCCTCCTTGTGTACTATAGCAAACAGTCATTTGAAAAAATCAAGTGAAGAATAAGGTCTTCAAGGTTTAATGTGATGGGTAAGAGAGGAGGTGAACATGAAGGAACAGAATGCTGAGATGAGGGAAGCATAGACAGGGATAGCATGGAAAGAGACATCTTGACTGACAGAGCCATTAGGGAGCTAGCAAGAAATTTGGCAGTAGAGAATTTCCCAGGAATTCATAAGGAATGACCCAGCTCAAAACGAAAGCAAGAGTGTAGAGGCCCTCCCCTCTAATCTAATTTATGAGTATTTTAAATACCATTTTTCAACTTTTACTCAGCAAACTGTATAGGAAACTGTATAGCATAACTGTATGAGCTGAGGGATGTGCTTTCTTCAATCTATAGTTGGCCTCATACCACAGATGCCTGACCTGTTTTCAAATGGTACATAGGCTACTCTTATTCCACCTACATATCCCAACCTATAATTTCTGGAAAAATTTGTACATCCTGTCACTGAAAGTGTGAGTGATTTGGTCTTGTAGCCCTCACTGGAACAATCTGAAAACTGTTGTGTGGAGTAGCAAATTCTCCTTCACAGGGAAGCTTAATTGTAGTTCTCTGGATGTAGTGATTCGTCCACACAACTGCCCTTAAAGAAAAAGGCTTCTTGACTGGACTACAATGTGCCATATAACTGCTTTCTTGGCTTTCAAAGATAAATTTTAAAGACAGAGGAGGGGAACTGATTGTAGAAAGAAGTGATGTTTTGAAGAAGATAAGTCCGCTGTCTGAGGCTCTCTATGCTTTTATTATAGTCAAACAATTTATGGATTCATTTGGCATACTGGCACCGAGTGTGACTCAGTCAGAGTTAATGAAACAAGCAGTACATCCTGGGTATAAATGGAGAAAAAACAAAACAAGGTTTGTAGAGTTCACAAAGTGCACACAGATAAGCACTGGAGGACCCAGGAGAATTAAACTCACAACAAGGCATACTTCAAAGGTAAGAGAGATGTTTAAAATGTCATTCCTGAAATGCCGGAATGGGTGTAGTTTACAGTCTGGTGATCCTTTGCTCTCTGATAACTCAGGCTCTGCCTGTGTCTTCCAGCATTTGTTTTACTTATCACAGACCATCTCCCCCTAAAACTTTGAGCATTGTTTCTATGCCATAAAACTCATCCTTGCAAGAATCATCATTTTAAATTTGGAACAGCCCAAGTGACATCTGTGTTATCTTAGAGTCAGGGCATTATGTTTGTCCCAGTCATTTCCCTAGATCCATATCTGGACCATTGTTTCAAACTCAACAATAACTTTATAACAGGCAAAGCAATAAGTAATTTACAAGTATCTTCAAGGTAAACATGTCTTGGGCAGTATTTTACTCATGAGGCTAAGTTAATTATCATTTCAAATCTTTTTACCAAAACTGTGCTATGTGAATATATGGCAATATTAATGTATTAAATACTGCTGTTGCCAAAACAGTGTCTCATAGAAATAATCCCTAACTACTAATAAGTTTACAGAAATTATAGCTCTAAATGAAATGAGTTCAGTTACTTTTTCTACACTGATAATGATTGGAAGTTTATAATTCATGTCACTCGGGATCTACAAAGACACATTATCCAAAACAATATTTAAATATTTTTAATGATATCACATAGGATTTATCTAATGTACATCTATAAATTTTATAAAGATTGTTTTTCTTGCTTTTATAATGTCCCTTCAAAAGGACAAAGAACCTATATTTTATAGACAGATTCCATATTCACCACAAAAAGATTTTACTCCAGATGGTACAACTCAATAATCTGAAATTTCTACAATCAATGAGCTTTTATTAGATATTTCTGAGCCATTCAATATTTTAAGTAACCTCATGAACAAATCAATGCAGGAATGATCTCTCTGTTCTACATAAACTTTTTATCTCAGCATTTGGAAATTCATTAGGCAAGATTTAAAACCTATATAATATATAATAATAATTTTTCTTCAACATCTAACAAAAGGCAGACAGCTAAATCTGTACATATAATTTAAATAACCACAACCTGTTACCTATATGATTCAAAGTTATGTAAAAATTACATCTTCTCTATCATAGTCTGTACAATAAATGACATTTCTATAACAATGACATGGCTTGCCTCAATGGTATCTGATGGCACATTAGGTCAACAAAGAGGCTTTATGCCAATTTGTGCACCTGGGATGAGTCCTGGTCCCATTTCTAGTGCCTCCAGAATATCAAACAGAGAACTGCCACTCAAATCAAAAGCCTAGTTCAGTTTTATGTAGGTTCCACCACTGTCCCTCCAGAGTCTGTGAGCTCCCATTGCATGGGTTGTAAGTCTCTTATCTTCCCCATCATGATCTTCACCCCTACTTGATCACATGATTTCTCCTCTCTCTCTTCACATATATAACAATAAGTTTATATGGTTGTAAAGGTCTACTAAAGTGAACAAAAGTTGGCTTAGTGATGCATATCTAAATACTTTTATGTTTGTTAACACCAGACTACTAAAATATTTAACTAAATAGCAATATATATTTGATAAATAAGATACATTTGAAAAATAAGATCTATAATTTCTTAAGGTGTACATATATATGTATATATATACACATACGCTTATATGTATGTATATATATACATGGTATTGTAAGCTCACTGAAGATTATATGTTTGACCTCCATGTCCTTGTGAATATATTTATGGATTAAAGTTTCATTTTGATGATAAGCGATTGTGGTTTTAAGGCTCAAACTTAGCAGGAATAAAACCCACAAAATCCTAAACATGTAAAAGCTACTAACTTCTTATCATTCAGGCACTCCTGGTCCTACCCCATTGGGACTTTGCGGAGTACATCACCCCTACATGAATGAGAGACAGTACCCTGGCCAGCTGTGTTTTCTCACCCTGTCAATTTAAAAGGCAAAAACCCATACTTCTTGTTCTTCTTTTTTTCCTCTTTCTCCCTACCACTCACCTCTCTCTAGCTCTCTGCTTCGATGTACCTCTATCTCCCTCCCCTTCTCTCCTTTTCTTTCTCTTTCTCTTCCTGTTAGACCACTCTATGCTATCTATCTCTCGTCCTCTCTTCCTTCCCTTCCCACACTACCTTCTGCTCTCCCTATAAACTACCTATGTAAGCTCTGACTACATGGTGTCATTATTCCTCACTTGCCATGGTTGGGACCCAACCCACCAAGGTCCATATTGTGCTGTACCATAACATTGGCGCTGTGAGAGACTCTGCAGGCTTTGCTGGTTGTTCCTCCCGCCCTGGCAGTATGAGGTATGTCATGACCCTGTAACTTTCAATCCAGTTACTTTACCAACTGAACAATCACTGGATGTCTCTATATAAGACCATCATAATCAAAAACAGTAAGCCACTCCCCCTTCATCTCTGGCCATGCTTCCATGAATGAGGATTCATATCTCAACCTTTGTTTATCATCTTTGGGCCGTACCCATAGGCCCCAGTACTGGGCAACCACACATCTCTCAGGTTCTGAATTCCTATTGACCCCTGTCCATACATTATGATGTAAACTACAGTGCATTCCCACTCCCAACATCTCTTGGGCAATTGGGTGATGACTTGCTAGCCAGTTTGTACCATCTTGTGTGCTCATGATGAATTTCTATAAAGCTGTAGTTCATCTTCTTGACATCACTTTTACCTCACTCACAAAAAAATACACATACCCCAATTCTTCCCTCAGATAACAATGCACTTGGCTGTTTATCAGCATCCCCTATCCAGGTATATCACAGGACCTTCACAAAATATTTCCAGTGGTATTATAGATAAAGATGATACACTATTGTTAACCCTTGTCTTCACTCTATATTTTATCTCTGTTCTTTAGCCCTGTACTGGCTACAGGCAGTCAGTGGGTTTGAAGCACGTGTGCCATTGGTGCCCTGAACCTGTACCTCCCACTCAACATGTCTAGAACTTTCTGCAGCATGTTGGTTTTTCATTGACCCTGACTCTGCTCTGGACAATGATGCAACCCAAGAGATCACAGGTGTATTTCTGGCCTGAATGGTTCTGTTCTGTGTCACACAGAACATAGACCAGGTTCTAATGCCAAAAACAGTTGCCTGTTGCAAGTTCCCTTCTGCAACTCCTACAGTAGCTAATGCTTATGTGTTTGGCAGTAGGATCCTTGCTTCACCTGGGAGCATCTCCATCCCTCTTTTTTAAAAGTGTTGTTTCAGTTAGCCTGATAGGAGTAATGTCTGTCTTGGGATACTAGAGAAGATATATTGTTTCCTCGTTGTTTCATATGTGATTTGGGAGGCCACTTGTTTGTTTCCCTGCTATGCAGATTTTTGAAAAAATCACTTAGAAGCTATATTATTTGAATGACTGCTTTGTTTATTAGTTTTAGCTTTTTAAAAAATTTTATTTATTTATTTATTATGTATACAATATACTGTTTGTGTGTATGCCTCATTAAAGATGGTTGTGAACCACCATGTGGTTGCTGGGAATTGAACTCAGGACTTTTGAAAGAGCAGGCAATGCTCTTAACCACTGAGTTATCTTTCCAGCCCCTAGCTATAGCTTTTTTTTGGCTAACTCTTATATCTCAATTTTATTGGCTAACTCATTCCATCTCCATTAATCTGTGCATTTCCACAAGGTGTGATCTTCCAGCAAATTTCAGCACATCTGTATCCAATGGTGGCTACAGGGCTTGTATCTGACTTTGCCTTCTTTCTCCCATCATTCACTTTAGTTTTTCCCACCTAGTTCTGTTCCACTCTATCAGGTCGAGCCAGTTTCTTTATTCATTAACGAATGATATTCACAGCATATAGAGAGGAATACCACGTTACCTCCTCTTTTCTGTTCAAATGAAAAGGAAAATTTTAACTTTAACATAGTAAAAATGCATATAACAAAACAGATATTAAGCAATAATTATAGTTACAATATTCATATATACTTTGTCTTTTATCATAACTAAGGAAACCTTAAACTATAACTATATATTCTTCAACGTCTTCAGAGACTCCAGAAGAAAATAATGTTACCTAAGTAAACAGGAAGTGCATTGTACACAACTTCCAAAACTCTAGAATTGACAGATACATCTCACTGTTTGGACAGTCACCCAAAGTTCTTCTGTACCATTGTGGCATCCATTCAACCTACAGGCCCATAATATTTAGCAAACTTTTCAATGAAGCAGGAAATTTTAAAAACAGTTCTACCTATATAGGCAGTTTGTCAATCACTTTCTTCGTTACAGTACAGAATAACTTGCAAACCCTTTCATGAAGTAAAATACCCAAAGGGTCATCTCACCTTTGGGCAAGTTCAGCAGTTATTTCTCTCTGGGTCCTGCATGTCCAGTTCATACAGCATAACATCAAGCAGTCCAGCCAAGAGTAGTTTCTTGTCTAAATGACTAGCAAACTCCATAAGGAATCTCTTTGATACCCATCATTCTCTTGAAGCAGTTTGGTTTTGCCAGGAGCAAAAGTGTCTCATTGTCATGAAAATTCTGAACTTATTAAACATTTTAAGTGCTATATACTGTAGTCTTTGAAAGGTTTAAATAATACCTATCTAACTAAAATATATCTCTCTATATCTAGAAAACCTAGTTAATATGATTACATGCTTAACTATTATAGATAACTATCTACTAATTTGTATTTTTCAATTATACATTATATTTTTAAATCAGATAAACAAACAAAATGCCTTAAACAAGTGCAAAAATGACATATTCTGTCAGTACCTTACAATATATGGGTAGGAGCCACCTTGGCTAAGGGCAAAGACAGTCAATACCAATGATCTAGCTGCCATCGTTACTAAGGGTGGCCATGTGGAAAACTGTCACTTTAACCAAGGGCAAGCTTAAGTCTTAACATTTGTCTGACCTAACAAATTGTTATTTAGCACCTACTTAACAGACACATATGTTCTATGTATATATGTATACACATACATACACACACATAAATGAGTGTGTGGATCTATACATGTACAGGAAATGAATTTAACTTCATATGGGATCCAGCTTTAATTCTCTCTGTTTGTAACTTAAATTCAACTATGCATATGTGTGCATGTTACTGTCATAAAAATGTTTTAAATAGTCATTATGAGATTCTTTAAACAGTCCTAATGAACTCTGTTCATTGTATGTCCTTCTAGTCAAAAAAATATATCTCAAAAATTTAAATAGGTATGTATTATTATATGAAA